>NC_074697.1:14561193-14713693 GCF_029448725.1 Salvelinus fontinalis | reverse complement strand
ACATGGTATCCCACCCAGTACTGAGAGAGAGACAGGCTACATGGTATCTCAACCCAACCCAGTACTGAGAGAGAGACAGGCTACATGGTATCCAACCCAGTACTGAGAGAGAGAGAGAGAGAGAGACAGGCTACATGGTATCCCACCCAGTACTGAGAGAGAGACAGGCTACATGGTATCCCAACCCAGTACTGAGAGAGAGACAGGCTACATGGTATCTCAACCCAGTACTGAGAGAGAGAGAGACAGGCTACATGGTATCCCACCCAGTACTGAGAGAGAGACAGGCTACATGGTATCCCAACCCAGTACTGAGAGAGAGACAGGCTACATGGTATCCCACCCAGTACTGAGAGAGAGACAGGCTACATGGTATCTCAACCCAACCCAGTACTGAGAGAGAGACAGGCTACATGGTATCCCAACCCAGTACTGAGAGAGAGACAGGCTACATGGTATCCCAACCCAGTACTGAGAGAGAGACAGGCTACATGGTATCCCAACCCAGTACTGAGAGAGAGACAGGCTACATGGTATCCAACCCAGTACTGAGAGAGAGAGAGAGAGAGAGACAGGCTACATGGTATCCCACCCAGTACTGAGAGAGAGACAGGCTACATGGTATCCCAACCCAGTACTGAGAGAGAGACAGGCTACATGGTATCTCAACCCAGTACTGAGAGAGAGAGAGACAGGCTACATGGTATCCCACCCAGTACTGAGAGAGAGACAGGCTACATGGTATCTCAACCCAGTACTGAGAGAGAGAGAGACAGGCTACATGGTATCCAAACCAGTACTGAGAGAGAGAGAGAGACAGGCTACATGGTATCCCAACCCAGTACTGAGAGAGAGACAGGCTACATGGTATCCCAACCCAGTACTGAGAGAGAGACAGGCTACATGGTATCCCAACCCAGTACTGAGAGAGAGAGACAGGCTACATGGTATCCCACCCAGTACTGAGAGAGAGACAGGCTACATGGTATCTCAACCCAGTACTGAGAGAGAGAGAGACAGGCTACATGGTATCCAAACCAGTACTGAGAGAGAGAGAGAGACAGGCTACATGGTATCCCAACCCAGTACTGAGAGAGAGACAGACTACATGGTATCCCAACCCAGTACTGAGAGAGAGACAGGCTACATGGTATCCCAACCCAGTACTGAGAGAGACAGGCTACATGGTATCCCAACCCAGTACTGAGAGAGAGACAGGCTACATGGTATCCCAACCCAGTACTGAGAGAGAGACAGGCTACATGGTATCCCAACCCAGTACTGAGAGAGAGACAGGCTACATGGTATCCCAACCCAGTACTGAGAGAGAGACAGGCTACATGGTATCCCAACCCAGTACTGAGAGAGAGACAGGCTATATGGTATCCAACCCAGTACTGAGAGAGAGAGAGAGAGAGAGACAGGCTACATGGTATCCCACCCAGTACTGAGAGAGAGACAGGCTACATGGTATCCCAACCCAGTACTGAGAGAGAGACAGGCTACATGGTATCTCAACCCAGTACTGAGAGAGAGAGAGAGAGACAGGCTACATGGTATCCCACCCAGTACTGAGAGAGAGACAGGCTACATGGTATCTCAACCCAGTACTGAGAGAGAGAGAGACAGGCTACATGGTATCCAAACCAGTACTGAGAGAGAGAGAGAGACAGGCTACATGGTATCCCAACCCAGTACTGAGAGAGAGACAGGCTACATGGTATCCCAACCCAGTACTGAGAGAGAGACAGGCTACATGGTATCCCAACCCAGTACTGAGAGAGAGACAGGCTACATGGTATCCCAACCCAGTACTGAGAGAGAGACAGGCTACATGGTATCCCACCCAGTACTGAGAGAGAGACAGGCTACATGGTATCTCAACCCAACCCAGTACTGAGAGAGAGACAGGCTACATGGTATCCAACCCAGTACTGAGAGAGAGAGAGAGAGAGAGACAGGCTACATGGTATCCCACCCAGTACTGAGAGAGAGACAGGCTACATGGTATCCCAACCCAGTACTGAGAGAGAGACAGGCTACATGGTATCTCAACCCAGTACTGAGAGAGAGAGAGACAGGCTACATGGTATCCCACCCAGTACTGAGAGAGAGACAGGCTACATGGTATCCCAACCCAGTACTGAGAGAGAGACAGGCTACATGGTATCCCACCCAGTACTGAGAGAGAGACAGGCTACATGGTATCTCAACCCAACCCAGTACTGAGAGAGAGACAGGCTACATGGTATCCCAACCCAGTACTGAGAGAGAGACAGGCTACATGGTATCCCAACCCAGTACTGAGAGAGAGACAGGCTACATGGTATCCCAACCCAGTACTGAGAGAGAGACAGGCTACATGGTATCCAACCCAGTACTGAGAGAGAGAGAGAGAGAGAGACAGGCTACATGGTATCCCACCCAGTACTGAGAGAGAGACAGGCTACATGGTATCCCAACCCAGTACTGAGAGAGAGACAGGCTACATGGTATCTCAACCCAGTACTGAGAGAGAGAGAGACAGGCTACATGGTATCCCACCCAGTACTGAGAGAGAGACAGGCTACATGGTATCTCAACCCAGTACTGAGAGAGAGACAGGCTACATGGTATCCCAACCCAGTACTGAGAGAGAGAGAGAGACAGGCTACATGGTATCCCAACCCAGTACTGAGAGAGAGACAGGCTACATGGTATCCAAACCAGTACTGAGAGAGAGAGAGAGACAGGCTACATGGTATCCCAACCCAGTACTGAGAGAGAGACAGGCTACATGGTATCCCAACCCAGTACTGAGAGAGAGACAGGCTACATGGTATCCCAACCCAGTACTGAGAGAGAGAGAGAGAGACAGGCTACATGGTATCCCACCCAGTACTGAGAGAGAGACAGGCTACATGGTATCTCAACCCAGTACTGAGAGAGAGAGAGACAGGCTACATGGTATCCAAACCAGTACTGAGAGAGAGAGAGAGACAGGCTACATGGTATCCCAACCCAGTACTGAGAGAGAGACAGGCTACATGGTATCCCAACCCAGTACTGAGAGAGAGACAGGCTACATGGTATCCCAACCCAGTACTGAGAGACATTTACATTTACATTTAAGTCATTTAGCAGACGCTCTTATCCAGAGCGACTTACAAATTGGTGCATTCACCTAATGACATCCAGTGGAACAGCCACTTTACAATAGTGCATCTACATCTTTTAAGGGGGGGGGGGGGGGGCAGAAGGATTGCTTTATCCTATCCTAGGTATTCCTTGAAGAGGTGGGGTTTCAGGTGTCTCCGGAAGGTGGTGATTGACTCCGCTGTCCTGGCGTCGTGAGGGAGTTTGTTCCACCATTGGGGTGCCAGAGCAGCGAACAGTTTTGATTGGGCTGAGCGGGAACTGTACTTCCTCAGTGGTAGGGAGGCGAGCAGGCCAGAGGTGGATGAACGCAGTGCCCTTGTTTGGGTGTAGGGCCTGATCAGAGCCTGAAGGTACTGAGGTGCCGTTCCCCTCACAGCTCCGTAGGCAAGCACCATGGTCTTGTAGCGGATGCGAGCTTCAACTGGAAGCCAGTGGAGAGAGCGGAGGAGCGGGGTGACGTGAGAGAACTTGGGAAGGTTGAACACCAGACGGGCTGCGGCGTTCTGGATGAGTTGTAGGGGTTTGATGGCACAGGCAGGGAGCCCAGCCAACAGCGAGTTGCAGTAATCCAGACGGGAGATGACAAGTGCCTGGATTAGGACCTGCGCCGCTTCCTGTGTGAGGCAGGGTCGTACTCTGCGGATGTTGTAGAGCATGAACCTACAGGAACGGGCCACCGCCTTGATGTTAGTTGAGAACGACAGGGTGTTGTCCAGGATCACGCCAAGGTTCTTAGCGCTCTGGGAGGAGGACACAATGGAGTTGTCAACCGTGATGGCGAGATCATGGAACGGGCAGTCCTTCCCCGGGAGGAAGAGCAGCTCCGTCTTGCCGAGGTTCAGCTTGAGGTGGTGATCCGTCATCCACACTGATATGTCTGCCAGACATGCAGAGATGCGATTCGCCACCTGGTCATCAGAAGGGGGAAAGGAGAAGATTAGTTGTGTGTCGTCTGCATAGCAATGATAGGAGAGACCATGTGAGGTTATGACAGAGCCAAGTGACTTGGTGTATAGCGAGAATAGGAGAGGGCCTAGAACAGAGCCCTGGGGGACACCAGTGGTGAGAGCGCGTGGTGAGGAGACAGATTCTCGCCACGCCACCTGGTAGGAGCGACCTGTCAGGTAGGACGCAATCCAAGCGTGGGCCGCGCCGGAGATGCCCAACTCGGAGAGGGTGGAGAGGAGGATCTGATGGTTCACAGTATCGAAGGCAGCCGATAGGTCTAGAAGGATGAGAGCAGAGGAAAGAGAGTTAGCTTTAGCAGTGCGGAGCGCCTCCGTGATACAGAGAAGAGCAGTCTCAGTTGAGTGACTAGTCTTGAAACCTGACTGATTTGGATCAAGAAGGTCATTCTGAGAGAGATAGCAGGAGAGCTGGCCAAGGACGGCACGTTCAAGAGTTTTGGAGAGAAAAGAAAGAAGGGATACTGGTCTGTAGTTGTTGACATCGGAGGGATCGAGTGTAGGTTTTTTCAGAAGGGGTGCAACTCTCGCTCTCTTGAAGACGGAAGGGACGTAGCCAGCGGTCAGGGATGAGTTGATGAGCGAGGTGAGGTAAGGGAGAAGGTCTCCGGAAATGGTCTGGAGAAGAGAGGAGGGGATAGGGTCAAGCGGGCAGGTTGTTGGGCGGCCGGCCGTCACAAGACGCGAGATTTCATCTGGAGAGAGGGGAGAGAAAGAGGTCAAAGCACAGGGTAGGGCAGTGTGAGCAGAACCAGCGGTGTCGTTTGACTTAGCAAACGAGGATCGGATGTCGTCGACCTTCTTTTCAAAATGGTTGACGAAGTCGTCTGCAGAGAGGGAGGAGGGGGGGGGGAGGGGGAGGAGGATTCAGGAGGGAGGAGAAGGTGGCAAAGAGCTTCCTAGGGTTAGAGGCAGATGCTTGGAATTTAGAGTGGTAGAAAGTGGCTTTAGCAGCAGAGACAGAAGAGGAAAATGTAGAGAGGAGGGAGTGAAAGGATGCCAGGTCCGCAGGGAGGCGAGTTTTCCTCCATTTCCGCTCGGCTGCCCGGAGCCCTGTTCTGTGAGCTCGCAATGAGTCGTCGAGCCACGGAGCGGGAGGGGAGGACCGAGCCGGCCTGGAGGATAGGGGACATAGAGAGTCAAAGGATGCAGAAAGGGAGGAGAGGAGGGTTGAGGAGGCAGAATCAGGAGATAGGTTGGAGAAGGTTTGGGCAGAGGGAAGAGATGATAGGATGGAAGAGGAGAGAGTAGCGGGGGAGAGAGAGCGAAGGTTGGGACGGCGCGATACCATCCGAGTAGGGGCAGTGTGGGAAGTGTTGGACGAGAGCGAGAGGGAAAAGGATACAAGGTAGTGGTCGGAGACTTGGAGGGGAGTTGCAATGAGGTTAGTGGAAGAACAGCATCTAGTAAAGATGAGGTCAAGCGTATTGCCTGCCTTGTGAGTAGGGGGGGAAGGTGAGAGGGTGAGGTCAAAAGAGGAGAGGAGTGGAAAGAAGGAGGCAGAGAGGAATGAGTCAAAGGTAGACATGGGGAGGTTAAAGTCACCCAGAACTGTGAGAGGTGAGCCGTCCTCAGGAAAGGAGCTTATCAAGGCATCAAGCTCATTGATGAACTCTCCAAGGGAACCTGGAGGGCGATAAATGATAAGGATGTTAAGCTTGAAAGGGCTGGTAACTGTGACAGCATGGAATTCAAAGGAGGCGATAGACAGATGGGTAAGGGGAGAAAGAGAGAATGACCACTTGGGAGAGATGAGGATCCCGGTGCCACCACCCCGCTGACCAGAAGCTCTCGGGGTGTGCGAGAACACGTGGGCAGACGAAGAGAGAGCAGTAGGAGTAGCAGTGTTATCTGTGGTGAGCCATGTTTCCGTCAGTGCCAAGAAGTCGAGGGACTGGAGGGAGGCATAGGCTGAGATGAGCTCTGCCTTGTTGGCCGCGGATCGGCAGTTCCAGAGGCTACCGGAGACCTGGAACTCCACGTGGGTCGTGCGGGCTGGGACCACCAGGTTAGGGTGGGCGCGGCCACGCGGTGTGAGGCGTTTGTATGGTCTGTGCAGAGAGGAGAGAACAGGGATAGACAGACACATATTTGACAGGCTACAGAAGAGGCTACGCTAAAGCAAAGGAGATTAGAATGACAAGTGGGCTACACGTCTCGAATGTTCAGAAAGTTAAGCTTACGTAGCAAAAAATCAATAAAATTACAAATCTTATTGACTAAAATGATATAGTACTGCTGGCTGGTGAAGTAGCCTGGCTAGCAGTAGCTGCGTTGTTGAAAGTGAAGCTGGCTAGGTGACCTCGACAGTTTCTCTAAATTTCTCTAAACTACACAATTATCATGGATACAAGGACAGCAAAGACAACTAGCTAACACTACGCTAATCAAGTCGTTCCGTTGTAATGTAAGTTTCTACAGTGCTGCTATTCGGTAGAAGTTGGCTAGCTAGCAGTGTTAGCTAGCAGTGTTGGCTAGGTAGGAGGACAGCAGCGCGGCAGGCGAAACTAGCTGGCTAGCTAACCGATAATTACTCAAAGTTACACAATTATCTTAGATACAAAGCTAGCAAAGAAAACTATGTAGCTAGCTAACACTACACAAAACAAGTCGTTCCGTTGTATTGTAATCGTTTCTACAATGCTCTTCGGTGGCAAGCTGGCTAGCTAGCAGTGATGGCTACGTTGCGTTAATTTCGAACGAAAATAGCTCGCTAGCGAACCTCAATAACGACGCAATTATGTTTGATAAAAGACGGCTATGTAGCTAGCTAAGATCAAACAAATCAAACCGTTGTACTGTAATGAAAATGAAAATCAGACCGTTGTACTATAATGAAATGTAATGAAAAGTTATACTACTATTCGGTAGACGGTGGACGTTAGCTAGCTGCTGGGCAGATAGCAGTGGACAACGAGACGACGAAATACGATAATTACGCAGTTATCTTTGATACACAGACGGCTATGTAGCTAGTTAAGAAGAAATTGCTAAGGTTGGACAAATTAAATCGTTGTACTATAATGAAATGTAATGAAAAGTTATAAAAGTTATACTACCTGCAGAGCGAATGCAGAGCGAATGCAAATGCGACCGCTCGCCCCAAACCGGATGTCAGAGAGAGACAGGCTACATGGTATCCCAACCCAGTACTGAGAGAGAGACAGGCTACATGGTATCCCAACCCAGTACTGAGAGAGAGACAGGCTACATGGTATCCCAACCCAGTACTGAGAGAGAGACAGGCTACATGGTATCCCAACCCAGTACTGAGAGAGAGACAGGCTACATGGTATCCCAACCCAGTACTGAGAGAGAGACAGGCTATATGGTATCCAACCCAGTACTGAGAGAGAGAGAGAGAGAGAGACAGGCTACATGGTATCCCACCCAGTACTGAGAGAGAGACAGGCTACATGGTATCCCAACCCAGTACTGAGAGAGAGACAGGCTACATGGTATCTCAACCCAGTACTGAGAGAGAGAGAGAGAGACAGGCTACATGGTATCCCACCCAGTACTGAGAGAGAGACAGGCTACATGGTATCTCAACCCAGTACTGAGAGAGAGAGAGACAGGCTACATGGTATCCAAACCAGTACTGAGAGAGAGAGAGAGACAGGCTACATGGTATCCCAACCCAGTACTGAGAGAGAGACAGGCTACATGGTATCCCAACCCAGTACTGAGAGAGAGACAGGCTACATGGTATCCCAACCCAGTACTGAGAGAGAGACAGGCTACATGGTATCCCAACCCAGTACTGAGAGAGAGACAGGCTACATGGTATCCCACCCAGTACTGAGAGAGAGACAGGCTACATGGTATCTCAACCCAACCCAGTACTGAGAGAGAGACAGGCTACATGGTATCCCAACCCAGTACTGAGAGAGAGACAGGCTACATGGTATCCCAACCCAGTACTGAGAGAGAGACAGGCTACATGGTATCCCAACCCAGTACTGAGAGAGAGACAGGCTACATGGTATCCAACCCAGTACTGAGAGAGAGAGAGAGAGAGACAGGCTACATGGTATCCCACCCAGTACTGAGAGAGAGACAGGCTACATGGTATCCCAACCCAGTACTGAGAGAGAGACAGGCTACATGGTATCTCAACCCAGTACTGAGAGAGAGAGAGACAGGCTACATGGTATCCCACCCAGTACTGAGAGAGAGACAGGCTACATGGTATCCCAACCCAGTACTGAGAGAGAGACAGGCTACATGGTATCCCACCCAGTACTGAGAGAGAGACAGGCTACATGGTATCTCAACCCAACCCAGTACTGAGAGAGAGACAGGCTACATGGTATCCCAACCCAGTACTGAGAGAGAGACAGGCTACATGGTATCCCAACCCAGTACTGAGAGAGAGACAGGCTACATGGTATCCCAACCCAGTACTGAGAGAGAGACAGGCTACATGGTATCCAACCCAGTACTGAGAGAGAGAGAGAGAGAGAGACAGGCTACATGGTATCCCACCCAGTACTGAGAGAGAGACAGGCTACATGGTATCCCAACCCAGTACTGAGAGAGAGACAGGCTACATGGTATCTCAACCCAGTACTGAGAGAGAGAGAGACAGGCTACATGGTATCCCACCCAGTACTGAGAGAGAGACAGGCTACATGGTATCTCAACCCAGTACTGAGAGAGAGAGAGACAGGCTACATGGTATCCAAACCAGTACTGAGAGAGAGAGAGAGACAGGCTACATGGTATCCCAACCCAGTACTGAGAGAGAGACAGGCTACATGGTATCCCAACCCAGTACTGAGAGAGAGACAGGCTACATGGTATCCCAACCCAGTACTGAGAGAGAGAGAGAGAGAGAGACAGGCTACATGGTATCCCACCCAGTACTGAGAGAGAGACAGGCTACATGGTATCTCAACCCAGTACTGAGAGAGAGAGAGACAGGCTACATGGTATCCAAACCAGTACTGAGAGAGAGAGAGAGACAGGCTACATGGTATCCCAACCCAGTACTGAGAGAGAGACAGGCTACATGGTATCCCAACCCAGTACTGAGAGAGAGACAGGCTACATGGTATCCCAACCCAGTACTGAGAGAGAGACAGGCTACATGGTATCCCAACCCAGTACTGAGAGAGAGACAGGCTACATGGTATCCCAACCCAGTACTGAGAGAGAGACAGGCTACATGGTATCCCAACCCAGTACTGAGAGAGAGACAGGCTACATGGTATCCCAACCCAGTACTGAGAGAGAGACAGGCTACATGGTATCCCAACCCAGTACTGAGAGAGAGACAGGCTATATGGTATCCAACCCAGTACTGAGAGAGAGAGAGAGAGAGAGACAGGCTACATGGTATCCCACCCAGTACTGAGAGAGAGACAGGCTACATGGTATCCCAACCCAGTACTGAGAGAGAGACAGGCTACATGGTATCTCAACCCAGTACTGAGAGAGAGAGAGAGAGACAGGCTACATGGTATCCCACCCAGTACTGAGAGAGAGACAGGCTACATGGTATCTCAACCCAGTACTGAGAGAGAGAGAGACAGGCTACATGGTATCCAAACCAGTACTGAGAGAGAGAGAGAGACAGGCTACATGGTATCCCAACCCAGTACTGAGAGAGAGACAGGCTACATGGTATCCCAACCCAGTACTGAGAGAGAGACAGGCTACATGGTATCCCAACCCAGTACTGAGAGAGAGACAGGCTACATGGTATCCCAACCCAGTACTGAGAGAGAGACAGGCTACATGGTATCCCACCCAGTACTGAGAGAGAGACAGGCTACATGGTATCCCAACCCAGTACTGAGAGAGAGACAGGCTACATGGTATCCCAACCCAGTACTGAGAGAGAGACAGGCTACATGGTATCCCAACCCAGTACTGAGAGAGAGACAGGCTACATGGTATCCAACCCAGTACTGAGAGAGAGAGAGAGAGAGAGACAGGCTACATGGTATCCCACCCAGTACTGAGAGAGAGACAGGCTACATGGTATCCCAACCCAGTACTGAGAGAGAGACAGGCTACATGGTATCTCAACCCAGTACTGAGAGAGAGAGAGACAGGCTACATGGTATCTCAACCCAACCCAGTACTGAGAAAGAGAGACAGGCTACATGGTATCCCAACCCAGTACTGAGAGAGAGACAGGCTACATGGTATCCCAACCCAGTACTGAGAGAGAGACAGGCTACATGGTATCCCAACCCAGTACTGAGAGAGAGACAGGCTACATGGTATCCAACCCAGTACTGAGAGAGAGAGAGAGAGAGAGACAGGCTACATGGTATCCCACCCAGTACTGAGAGAGAGACAGGCTACATGGTATCCCAACCCAGTACTGAGAGAGAGACAGGCTACATGGTATCTCAACCCAGTACTGAGAGAGAGAGAGACAGGCTACATGGTATCCCACCCAGTACTGAGAGAGAGACAGGCTACATGGTATCTCAACCCAGTACTGAGAGAGAAAGAGACAGGCTACATGGTATCCAAACCAGTACTGAGAGAGAGAGAGAGACAGGCTACATGGTATCCCAACCCAGTACTGAGAGAGAGACAGGCTACATGGTATCCCAACCCAGTACTGAGAGAGAGACAGGCTACATGGTATCCCAACCCAGTACTGAGAGAGAGACAGGCTACATGGTATCCCAACCCAGTACTGAGAGAGAGACAGGCTACATGGTATCTCAACCCAACCCAGTACTGAGAGAGAGACAGGCTACATGGTATCCCAACCCAGTACTGAGAGAGAGAGACAGGCTACATGGTATCTCAACCCAACCCAGTACTGAGAGAGAGACAGGCTACATGGTATCCCAACCCAGTACTGAGAGAGAGAGAGACAGGCTACATGGTATCCCAACCCAGTACTGAGAGAGAGACAGGCTACATGGTATCCCACCCAGTACTGAGAGAGAGACAGGCTACATGGTATCCAACCCAGTACTGAGAGAGAGAGAGAGAGACAGGCTACATGTTATCCAACCCAGTACTGAGAGAGAGAGACAGGCTACATGGTATCCCAACCCAGTACTGAGAGAGAGACAGGCTACATGGTATCCAACCCAGTACTGAGAGAGAGACAGGCTACATGGTATCCCAACCCAGTACTGAGAGAGAGAGAGAGACAGGCTACATGGTATCCCAACCCAGTACTGAGAGAGAGAGGCTACATGGTATCTCAACCCAGTACTGAGAGAGAGAGAGAGACAGGCTACATGGTATCCCAACCCAGTACTGAGAGAGAGAGAGAGAGAGAGAGAGAGAGAGACAGGCTACATGGTATCCCAACCCAGTACTGAGAGAGAGAGAGACAGGCTACATGGTATCCAAACCAGTACTGAGAGAGAGAGAGAGACAGGCTACATGGTATCCCAACCCAGTACTGAGAGAGAGACAGGCTACATGGTATCCCAACCCAGTACTGAGAGAGAGACAGGCTACATGGTATCCCAACCCAGTACTGAGAGAGAGACAGGCTACATGGTATCCCAACCCAGTACTGAGAGAGAGACAGGCTACATGGTATCTCAACCC
This sequence comes from Salvelinus fontinalis, assembly GCF_029448725.1. Lineage (NCBI taxonomy): Eukaryota > Metazoa > Chordata > Actinopteri > Salmoniformes > Salmonidae > Salvelinus > Salvelinus fontinalis. The sequence goes on along the minus strand of NC_074697.1, from coordinate 14,702,051 downwards.
AACCCAGTACTGAGAGAGAGACAGGCTACATGGTATCCCAACCCAGTACTGAGAGAGAGAGACAGGCTACATGGTATCTCAACCCAACCCAGTACTGAGAGAGAGACAGGCTACATGGTATCCCAACCCAGTACTGAGAGAGAGAGAGACAGGCTACATGGTATCCCAACCCAGTACTGAGAGAGAGACAGGCTACATGGTATCCCACCCAGTACTGAGAGAGAGACAGGCTACATGGTATCCAACCCAGTACTGAGAGAGAGAGAGAGAGACAGGCTACATGTTATCCAACCCAGTACTGAGAGAGAGAGACAGGCTACATGGTATCCCAACCCAGTACTGAGAGAGAGACAGGCTACATGGTATCCAACCCAGTACTGAGAGAGAGACAGGCTACATGGTATCCCAACCCAGTACTGAGAGAGAGAGAGAGACAGGCTACATGGTATCCCAACCCAGTACTGAGAGAGAGAGGCTACATGGTATCTCAACCCAGTACTGAGAGAGAGAGAGAGACAGGCTACATGGTATCCCAACCCAGTACTGAGAGAGAGAGAGAGAGAGAGAGACAGGCTACATGGTATCCCAACCCAGTACTGAGAGAGAGAGAGAGACAGGCTACATGGTATCCAACCCAGTACTGAGAGAGAGAGAGAGAGAGAGACAGGCTACATGGTATCCCAACCCAGTACTGAGAGAGAGAGAGAGACAGGCTACATGGTATCCAACCCAGTACTGAGAGAGAGAGAGACAGGCTACATGGTATCCCAACCCAGTACTGAGAGAGAGAGACAGGCTACATGGTATCCCAACCCAGTACTGAGAGAGAGAGAGACAGGCTACATGGTATCCCAACCCAGTACTGAGAGAGAGACAGGCTACATGGTATCCCAACCCAGTACTGAGAGAGAGAGAGAGACAGGCTACATGGTATCCCAACCCAGTACTGAGAGAGAGAGAGACAGGCTACATGGTATCCCAACCCAGTACTGAGAGAGAGACAGGCTACATGGTATCCAACCCAGTACTGAGAGAGAGAGAGACAGGCTACATGGTATCCCAACCCAGTACTGAGAGAGAGACAGGCTACATGGTATCCCAACCAGTACTGAGAGAGAGACAGGCTACATGGTATCCCAACCCAGTACTGAGAGAGAGACAGGCTACATGGTATCTCAACCCAACCCAGTACTGAGAGAGAGGCTACATGGTATCTCAACCCAGTAGTGAGAGAGAGAGACAGGCTACATGGTATCCCAACCCAGTACAGAGAGAGAGAGAGACAGGCTACATGGTATCCCAACCAGTACTGAGAGAGAGAGAGACAGGCTACATGGTATCCCAACCCAGTACTGAGAGAGAGAGAGAGAGAGACAGGCTACATGGTATCCCAACCCAGTACTGAGTGAGAGAGAGAGACAGGCTACATGGTATCCCAACCAGTACTGAGAGAGAGAGAGACAGGCTACATGGTATCCCAACCAGTACTGAGAGAGAGACAGGCTACATGGTATCCCAACCCAGTACTGAGAGAGAGAGAGACAGGCTACATGGTATCCCAACCAGTACTGAGAGAGAGACAGGCTACATGGTATCCCAACCCAGTACTGAGAGAGAGAGAGAGACAGGCTACATGGTATCTCAACCCAGTACTGAGAGAGAGAGAGAGACAGGCTACATGGTATCCCAACCCAGTACTGAGAGAGAGAGAGAGAGAGAGAGACAGGCTACATGGTATCCCAACCAAGTACTGAGAGAGAGAGAGAGAGACAGGCTACATGGTATCCAACCCAGTACTGAGAGAGAGAGAGAGAGACAGGCTACATGGTATCCCAACCCAGTACTGAGAGAGAGACAGGCTACATGGTATCCCAACCCAGTACTGAGAGAGAGAGAGACAGGCTACATGGTATCCCAACCCAGTACTGAGAGAGAGAGAGAGACAGGCTACATGGTATCCAACCCAGTACTGAGAGAGAGAGAGACAGGCTACATGGTATCCCAACCCAGTACTGAGAGAGAGAGACAGGCTACATGGTATCCCAACCCAGTACTGAGAGAGAGAGAGACAGGCTACATGGTATCCCAACCCAGTACTGAGAGAGAGACAGGCTACATGGTATCCCAACCCAGTACTGAGAGAGAGAGAGAGACAGGCTACATGGTATCCCAACCCAGTACTGAGAGAGAGAGAGACAGGCTACATGGTATCCCAACCCAGTACTGAGAGAGAGACAGGCTACATGGTATCCAACCCAGTACTGAGAGAGAGAGAGACAGGCTACATGGTATCCCAACCCAGTACTGAGAGAGAGACAGGCTACATGGTATCCCAACCAGTACTGAGAGAGAGACAGGCTACATGGTATCCCAACCCAGTACTGAGAGAGAGACAGGCTACATGGTATCTCAACCCAACCCAGTACTGAGAGAGAGGCTACATGGTATCTCAACCCAGTAGTGAGAGAGAGAGAGAGAGACAGGCTACATGGTATCCCAACCCAGTACTGAGAGAGAGAGAGAGAGACAGGCTACATGGTATCCCAACCAGTACTGAGAGAGAGAGAGACAGGCTACATGGTATCCCAACCCAGTACTGAGAGAGAGAGAGAGAGAGAGAGAGAGAGAGACAGGCTACATGGTATCCCAACCCAGTACTGAGTGAGAGAGAGAGACAGGCTACATGGTATCCCAACCAGTACTGAGAGAGAGACAGGCTACATGGTATCCCAACCAGTACTGAGAGAGAGACAGGCTACATGGTATCCCAACCCAGTACTGAGAGAGAGAGAGACAGGCTACATGGTATCCCAACCAGTACTGAGAGAGAGACAGGCTACATGGTATCCCAACCCAGTACTGAGAGAGAGAGAGAGACAGGCTACATGGTATCCCAACCCAGTACTGAGAGAGAGAGAGACAGGCTACATGGTATCCCAACCCAGTACTGAGAGAGAGACAGGCTACATGGTATCCCAACCCAGTACTGAGAGAGAGACAGGCTACATGGTATCCAACCCAGTACTGAGAGAGAGAGAGAGAGAGAGACAGGCTACATGGTATCCCAACCCAGTACTGAGAGAGAGACAGGCTACATGGTATCCCAACCCAGTACTGAGAGAGAGACAGGCTACATGGTATCTCAACCCAACCCAGTACTGAGAGAGAGAGAGGCTACATGGTATCTCAACCCAGTAGTGAGAGAGAGAGACAGGCTACATGGTATCCCAACCAGTACTGAGAGAGAGACAGGCTACATGGTATCCCAACCCAGTACTGAGAGAGAGACAGGCTACATGGTATCTCAACCCAGTAGTGAGAGAGAGAGAGACAGGCTACATGGTATCCCAACCCAGTACTGAGAGAGAGAGAGAGAGAGACAGGCTACATGGTATCCCAACCCAGTACTGAGAGAGAGACAGGCTACATGGTATCCCAACCCAGTACTGAGAGAGAGACAGGCTACATGGTATCCCAACCCAGGACTGAGAGAGAGACAGGCTACATGGTATCCCAACCCAGTACTGAGAGAGAGACAGGCTACATGGTATCTCAACCCAGTACTGAGAGAGAGAGAGAGAGACAGGCTACATGGTATCCCAACCCAGTACTGAGAGAGAGACAGGCTACATGGTATCCCAACCCAGTACTGAGAGAGAGAGAGACAGGCTACATGGTATCCCAACCCAGTACTGAGAGAGAGAGAGAGACAGGCTACATGGTATCCAACCCAGTACTGAGAGAGAGAGAGACAGGCTACATGGTATCCCAACCCAGTACTGAGAGAGAGAGACAGGCTACATGGTATCCCAACCCAGTACTGAGAGAGAGAGAGACAGGCTACATGGTATCCCAACCCAGTACTGAGAGAGAGACAGGCTACATGGTATCCCAACCCAGTACTGAGAGAGAGAGAGAGACAGGCTACATGGTATCCCAACCCAGTACTGAGAGAGAGAGAGACAGGCTACATGGTATCCCAACCCAGTACTGAGAGAGAGACAGGCTACATGGTATCCAACTGAGAGAGAGAGAGACAGGCTACATGGTATCCCAACCCAGTACTGAGAGAGAGACAGGCTACATGGTATCCCAACCAGTACTGAGAGAGAGACAGGCTACATGGTATCCCAACCCAGTACTGAGAGAGAGACAGGCTACATGGTATCTCAACCCAACCCAGTACTGAGAGAGAGGCTACATGGTATCTCAACCCAGTAGTGAGAGAGAGAGAGAGACAGGCTACATGGTATCCCAACCCAGTACTGAGAGAGAGAGAGAGAGACAGGCTACATGGTATCCCAACCAGTACTGAGAGAGAGAGAGACAGGCTACATGGTATCCCAACCCAGTACTGAGAGAGAGAGAGAGAGAGAGAGAGACAGGCTACATGGTATCCCAACCCAGTACTGAGTGAGAGAGAGAGACAGGCTACATGGTATCCCAACCAGTACTGAGAGAGAGAGAGACAGGCTACATGGTATCCCAACCAGTACTGAGAGAGAGACAGGCTACATGGTATCCCAACCCAGTACTGAGAGAGAGAGAGACAGGCTACATGGTATCCCAACCAGTACTGAGAGAGAGACAGGCTACATGGTATCCCAACCCAGTACTGAGAGAGAGAGAGAGACAGGCTACATGGTATCCCAACCCAGTACTGAGAGAGAGAGAGACAGGCTACATGGTATCCCAACCCAGTACTGAGAGAGAGACAGGCTACATGGTATCCCAACCCAGTACTGAGAGAGAGACAGGCTACATGGTATCCAACCCAGTACTGAGAGAGAGAGAGAGAGAGAGACAGGCTACATGGTATCCCAACCCAGTACTGAGAGAGAGACAGGCTACATGGTATCCCAACCCAGTACTGAGAGAGAGACAGGCTACATGGTATCTCAACCCAACCCAGTACTGAGAGAGAGAGAGGCTACATGGTATCTCAACCCAGTAGTGAGAGAGAGAGACAGGCTACATGGTATCCCAACCAGTACTGAGAGAGAGACAGGCTACATGGTATCCCAACCCAGTACTGAGAGAGAGACAGGCTACATGGTATCTCAACCCAGTAGTGAGAGAGAGAGAGACAGGCTACATGGTATCCCAACCCAGTACTGAGAGAGAGAGAGACAGGCTACATGGTATCCCAACCCAGTACTGAGAGAGAGACAGGCTACATGGTATCCCAACCCAGTACTGAGAGAGAGACAGGCTACATGGTATCCCAACCCAGGACTGAGAGAGAGACAGGCTACATGGTATCCCAACCCAGTACTGAGAGAGAGACAGGCTACATGGTATCTCAACCCAGTACTGAGAGAGAGAGAGAGACAGGCTACATGGTATCCCAACCAGTACTGAGAGAGAGACAGGCTACATGGTATCCCAACCAGTACTGAGAGAGAGAGAGAGACAGGCTACATGGTATCCCAACCAGTACTGAGAGAGAGAGAGACAGGCTACATGGTATCCCAACCAGTACTGAGAGAGAGGGAGACAGGCTACATGGTATCCCAACCAGTACTGAGAGAGAGAGAGATAGGCTACATGGTATCCCAACCCAGTACTGAGAGAGAGAGAGAGACAGGCTACATGGTATCCCAACCAGTACTGAGAGAGAGAGAGACAGGCTACATGGTATCCCAACCAGTACTGAGAGAGAGAGAGATAGGCTACATGGTATCCCAACCAGTACTGAGAGAGAGAGAGACAGGCTACATGGTATCCAACCCAGTACTGAGAGAGAGAGAGATAGGCTACATGGTATCCCAACCAGTACTGAGAGAGAGAGAGCCAGGCTACATGGTATCCCAACCAGTACTGAGAGAGAGAGAGACAGGCTACATGGTATCTCAACCAGTACTGAGAGAGAGAGAGACAGGCTACATGGTATCCCAACCAGTACTGAGAGAGAGAGAGACAGGCTACATGGTATCTCAACCAGTACTGAGAGAGAGAGAGCCAGGCTACATGGTATCCCAACCAGTACTGAGAGAGAGAGAGACAGGCTACATGGTATCCCAACCCAGTACTGAGAGAGAGAGAGACAGGCTACATGGTATCCCAACCAGTACTGAGAGAGAGAGAGACAGGCTACATGGTATCCCAACCAGTACTGAGAGAGAGAGAGACAGGCTACATGGTATCCCAACCAGTACTGAGAGAGAGAGAGATAGGCTACATGGTATCCCAACCCAGTACTGAGAGAGAGAGAGACAGGCTACATGGTATCCCAACCAGTACTGAGAGAGAGAGAGAGACAGGCTACATGGTATCCCAACCCAAGGCCCCATTCTTACATCTTAATAAATGTGCCTTTTGATTTGATTAATCAATAACCTGATTTCGTAGTAACTCTGTATTTAAGTACTATTTATATTTTTCTTTTGGGGGAGGGGGGGGGGTCAATTAATTTATTTCTGCCAATGTGCATTTTAATATGTATTTATTTGTTTCAAAGTAATTACTGAAATATGACCTGTTTATTTATTTAAATGAGATATTTATTCTGATTGGTTAATTTATTTTTTTGGAGACAGGTTTTTTTTTTTTTTTATCTTCCGTGCTGTCTGACTTTGTGCCAATGTGCTGCTTTGAGGTGCTCCATATCGTGGGTTTGTATCATCATTAAACACTCCTCTATATTTTAAACAAACGCTTCCTCCCTCTATGACACCTGCATGTCGTTCAGTCTGTTACCATGGAGTTGAGGAGGGGAGTCGACAGCTTCAACCAATTATAGGAGTCGAGATGAAAACCAACAACAACAAAAATCACACGACCAGAAGAAGAAACTCTTTGATTTTATTATAAAACATTATTCACTAAACCCTTCGTGTTGTTGATTTCTCCATAGCAGTTAATTGAAGGCCATTACTTTGTCCTGATCAGGTGATCTAGGCAGGAAACTTTAGTGTCTCTCAACGTGCTGTCTTCTTGGTGTTTATTAAGGATCTCTGTTTCAACGTCCAGAGTGCATGTGCTGTCTTGGTGTTTATTAAGGATCTCTGTTTCAACGTCCAGAGTGCATGTGCTGTCTTCTTGGTGTTTATTAAGGATCTCTGTTTCAACGTCCAGAGTGCATGTGCTGTCTCTTGGTGTTTAAGGATCTCTGTTTTCAACGTCCAGAGTGCATGTGCTGTCTCTTGGTGTTTAAGGATCTCTGTTTCAACGTCCAGAGTGCATGTGCTGTCTTCTTGGTGTTTATTAAGGATCTCTGTTTCAACGTCCAGAGTGCATGTGCTGTCTCTTGTGTTTGAGAATCTCTGTAGAAGTGAGCGTCAGGTCCTTGTCACAGACATCACAGTGGTAGACTCTGGCCAGACTGGACACAGAGAACGAAGAGGAGGCTGCCTTCACATCGTCACCCTCTGAAACAGACAACACCATCTGTTATGTTACGATATATAGATATGCTTTAGATACAGTATCCATCAGTTAGCTTCATTCCTAGAGATCATATTACATATATACAGTGCATTCAGAAAGTATTCAGACCCCTTCACTTTATCCACATTTTGTTACGTTACAGCCTTATTCTAAAATGGATTAAATTGTTTTTCCCCTTCATCAATCTACACACAATACCCTATAATGACATCACAATACTCCTTAATGACATCACAATACCCCATAATGACAAAGCAAAAACAGTATTTTAGAAAGTTTTGCAAATTTATTACAAATTTAAAAAACAAAGATTTACATAAATATTCAAACCCTTTACTCAGTACTTTGTTGAAGCACCTTTGGCAGCAATTACAGCCTTTAGTCTTCTTGGGTATGACGCTACAAGCTTGGCACACCTGTATTTGGGGAGTTTCTCCCATTCTTCTCGGCAAATCCTCAAGCTCTGTCAGGTTGGATGGGGAGCGTCGCTGCACAGCTATTTTCAGGTCTCTCCAGAGATGTTCGATCGGGTTCAAGTCTGGGCTCTGGCTGGGCCACTCAAGGACTCCAAGACACTCCTGCGTTGTCTTGTCTGTGTGCTTAGGGTCGTTGTCCTGTTGAAAGGTGAACCTTCACCCCAGTCTGAGGTCCTGAGCGCTCTGGAGCAGGTTTTCATCACGGATCTCTCTGTACTTTGCTCCGTTCATTTTTCCCTCGATCCTGACTAGTCTCCCAGTCCCTGCCGCCGAGAAACATCCCCACAGCATGATACTGCCACCCCCATGCTTCACCGTAGGGATTGAGCCAGGTTTTCTCCAGATGTGATGCTTGGCATTCAGGCCAAATAATTCAATATTGGTTTCATCAGACCAGAGAATCTTGTTTCTCATGGTCAGAGTCCTTTAGGTGCCTTTTGGCAAACTCCAAGCAGGCTGTCATGTGCCTTTTGCTGAGGAGTGGTTTCCGTCTGGCCACTCTACCATAAAGGCCTGATTGCTGGAGTGCTGCAGAGATGGTTGTCCTTCTGGAAGGTTCTCCCATCTCCACAGAGGAACTTTGGAGCTCTGTCAGAGTGACCCTCGGGTTCTTGGTCCCATCTTTGATCAAGGCCCTTCTCCCCTGATTGCTCAGTTTGGCCGGGCGGCCAGCTCTAGGAAGAGTCTTGGTGGTTCCAAACTTCTTCCATTTCAGAATGATGGAGGCCACTGTGTTCTTGTGGACCTTCAATGCTGCAGAAATGTTTTGGTACCCTTCCCCACATCTGTACCTCGTCTCAATCCTGTCTCAGAACTCTACGGACAATTCCTTCAACCTCATGGCTTGGTTTTTGCTTTGACATGTTCTGTCAACTGTGGGACCTTATATAGACAGGTGTGTGCCTTTCCAAATCATGTCCAATCAATTGAATTTACCACAGGTGGACTCCAAGTTGTAGAAACTATGATTCTCATAGCAAAGGGTCTGAATACTTATTTTACATAAGTTATCTTTTTTAATTTTAATACATTTGCAAAAAAATTCTAAAACTGTTTTCGCTTTGTTATTATGGGGTATTGTGATGTCATTATGGGGCATTGTGATGTCATTATGGGGTATTGTGATGTCATTATGGGGTATTGTGTGTAGATTGATGAGGAAAAAAAATTATTGCATCCATTTTAGAATAAGGCTGTAATGTAACAAAATGTGGATAAAGTCAAGGGGTCTGAATACTTTCCGAATGCACTGTATTTTGGGCATCCCAAATAGTACCCTTTCCCCTATATAGTACACTACTATTAACCCTCTGCCATAGGGCTCTGGTCAAAAGTAGTGCACTATATAGGGAATACGGTGCCATTTGAGCCTGACCTTTGTCCTGGTTGTCCTGCTGTTCCCCAGGCGGCCTGCAGGTGGCCTCGTGGCTCATCCTCTCCAGCGGTGTGACAGGACTGTACAGGTCACAGTGTGGACAGGACCAGAACGTACGCAGACACTCACTGTAGAGGTCCTTAGAGTCCTGGAGAACAGACAGATAACAGTACAGACACTCAAAGTCCTGGAGAACAGACACATTACAGTACAGACACATTACAATACAGACACTCACTGTAGAGGTCCTTAGAGTCCTGGAGAACAGACACATTACAGTACAGACACATTACAATACAGACACATTACAGTACAGACACATCACAGTACAGACACATTACAATACAGGCATTATAATACAGACAGTACAGACACATTACAATACAGATAATATAATACAGACTGTACAGACACATTACAATACAGATAATATAATACAGACAGTACAGACGCATTACAATACAGATAATATAATACAGACAGTACAGACACATTACAATACAGATAATATAATACAGACAGTACAGACGCATTACAATACAGATAATATAATACAGACACATTACAATACAGATAATATAATACAGACAGTACAGACACATTACAATACAGATTATATAATACAGACAGTACAGACACATTACAATACAGATAATATAATACAGACAGTACAGACACATTACAATACAGATAATATAATACAGACACATTACAATACAGATAATATAATACAGAGAGTACAGACACATTACAATACAGATAATATAATACAGACAGTACAGACACATTACAATACAGATAATATAATACAGACAGTACAGACACATTACAATACAGATAATATAATACAGACAGTACAGACGCATTACAATACAGATAATATAATACAGACACATTACAATACAGATAATATAATACAGACAGTACAGACACATTACAATACAGATTATATAATACAGACAGTACAGACACATTACAATACAGATAATATAATACAGACAGTACAGACACATTACAATACAGATAATATAATACAGACAGTACAGACACATTACAATACAGGCATTATAATACAGACAGTACAGACACATTACAATACAGATAATATAATACAGACAGTACAGACACATTACAATACAGATAATATAATACAGACAGTACAGACACATTACAATACAGACAGTACAGACGCATTACAATACAGACACATTACAATACAGATAATATAATACAGACACATTACAATACAGATAATATAATACAGACAGTACAGACACATTACAATACAGATAATACAGACAGTACAGACGCATTACAATACAGATAATATAATACAGACACATTACAATACAGATAATATAATACAGACACATTACAATACAGATAATATAATACAGACAGTACAGACACATTACAATACAGGCATTATAATACAGACAGTACAGACACATTACAATACAGATAATATAATACAGACAGTACAGACGCATTACAATACAGACATTACAATACAGATAATATAATACAGAGAGTACAGACGCATTACAATACAGATAATATAATACAGACACATTACAATACAGATAATATAATACAGACAGTACAGACACATTACAATACAGATAATATAATACAGACTGTACAGACACATTACAATACAGATAATATAATACAGACAGTACAGACGCATTACAATACAGATAATATAATACAGACAGTACAGACACATTACAATACAGATAATATAATACAGACACATTACAATACAGATAATATAATACAGAGAGTACAGACACATTACAATACAGATAATATAATACAGACAGTACAGACACATTACAATACAGATAATATAATACAGACAGTACAGACACATTACAATACAGATAATATAATACAGACAGTACAGACGCATTACAATACAGATAATATAATACAGACACATTACAATACAGATAATATAATACAGACAGTACAGACACATTACAATACAGATTATATAATACAGACAGTACAGACACATTACAATACAGATAATATAATACAGACAGTACAGACACATTACAATACAGATAATATAATACAGACAGTACAGACACATTACAATACAGGCATTATAATACAGACAGTACAGACACATTACAATACAGATAATATAATACAGACAGTACAGACACATTACAATACAGATAATATAATACAGACAGTACAGACACATTACAATACAGACAGTACAGACGCATTACAATACAGACACATTACAATACAGATAATATAATACAGACACATTACAATACAGATAATATAATACAGACAGTACAGACACATTACAATACAGATAATACAGACAGTACAGACGCATTACAATACAGATAATATAATACAGACACATTACAATACAGATAATATAATACAGACACATTACAATACAGATAATATAATACAGACAGTACAGACACATTACAATACAGGCATTATAATACAGACAGTACAGACACATTACAATACAGATAATATAATACAGACAGTACAGACGCATTACAATACAGACATTACAATACAGATAATATAATACAGAGAGTACAGACGCATTACAATACAGATAATATAATACAGACACATTACAATACAGATAATATAATACAGACAGTACAGACACATTACAATACAGATAATATAATACAGACAGTACAGACGCATTACAATACAGATAATATAATACAGACACATTACAATACAGATAATATAATACAGAGAGTACAGACGCATTACAATACAGATAATATAATACAGACACATTACAATACAGATAATATAATACAGACAGTACAGACACATTACAATACAGATAATATAATACAGACAGTACAGACGCATTACAATACAGATAATACACTGCTCAAAAAAATAAAGGGAACACTTAAACAACACACGCGAGCACCGCCAGCATTCAAAAGTGACCAAAACATCAGCCAGGAAGCATAGGAACTGAGAAGTGGTCTGTGGTCACCACCTGCAGAACCCCTCCGTTATTGGGGGTGTCTTGCTAATTGCCTATAATTTCCACCTTTTGTCTATTCCATTTGCACACCAGCATGTGAAATTTATTGTCAATCAGTGTTGCTTCCTAAGTGGACAGTTTGATTTCACAGAAGTGTGATTGACTTGGAGTTACATTGTGTTGTTTAAGTGTTCCTTTTATTTTTTTGAGCAGTGTATAATACAGACAATACAGACACATTACAGAATCACCAGATCACTAAATTTGCGAGCTAACTTTGATAAACATTCAGACAACGTGATAATCTACTTCCTCACGGCACAACGCCTCCCCCTATTGGACCTAGATAGTTGTGTGTATGTATTGATATGGAGGCTATGTATGCCTTTTAATAAATGGATGTAGTTCTGTCCTTGAGCTGTTCTAGTCTATTGATGTTCTGTATTATGTTTCATGTTCTGTGTGGAGCCCAGGAAGAGTAGCTGCTGCCTTGGCAGGAACTAATGGGGATCCTAATAAACCTCAGGAAGAGTAGCTGCTGCTTTTGCAACAAGCTACTGGGGAGCCATAATAAACCCCAGGAAGAATAGCTGCTGCCTTGACAGGAACTAATGGGGATCCATAATAAACCCCAGGAAGAGTAGCTGCTGCCTTGACAGGAACTAATGGGGATCCATAATAAACCCCAGGAAGAGTAGCTGCTGCCTTGGCAGGAACTAATGGGGATCCTAATAAACCTCAGGAAGAGTAGCTGCTGCTTTTGCAACAAGCTACTGGGGAGCCATAATAAACCCCAGGAAGAATAGCTGCTGCCTTGACAGGAACTAATGGGGATCCATAATAAACCCCAGGAAGAGTAGCTGCTGCCTTGACAGGAACTAATGGGGATCCTAATAAACCCCAGGAAGAGTAGCTGCTGCCTTGGCAGGAACTAATGGGGATCCATAATAAACCCCAGGAAGAGTAGCTGCTGCCTTGGCAGGAACTAATGGGGATTCTAATAAACCCCAGGAAGAGTAGCTGCTGCTTTTGCAACAAGCTACTGGGGAGCCATAATAAACCCCAGGAAGAGTAGCTGCTGCCTTGACAGGAACTAATGGGGATCCATAATAAACCCCAGGAAGAGTAGCTGCTGCCTTGACAGGAACTAATGGGGATCCTAATAAACCCCAGGAAGAGTAGCTGCTGCCTTGGCAGGAACTAATGGGGATCCATAATAAACCCCAGGAAGAGTAGCTGCTGCCTTGGCAGGAACTAATGGGGATTCTAATAAACCCCAGGAAGAGTAGCTGCTGCCTTGACAGGAACTAATGGGGATCCTAATAAACCCCAGGAAGAGTAGCTGCTGCCTTGACAGGAACTAATGGGGATCCATAATAAACCCCAGGAAGAGTAGCTGCTGCCTTGACAGGAACTAATGGGGATCCTAATAAACCCCAGGAAGAGTAGCTGCTGCCTTGGCAGGAACTAATGGGGATCCATAATAAACCCCAGGAAGAGTAGCTGCTGCCTTGACAGGAACTAATGGGGATCCTAATAAACCCCAGGAAGAGTAGCTGCTGCTTTGACAGGAACTAATGGGGATCCTAATAAACCCCAGGAAGAGTAGCTGCTGCCTTGACAGTAACTAATGGGGATCCATAATAAACCCCAGGAAGAGTAGCTGCTGCCTTGGCAAGAACTAATGGGGATCCATAATAAACCCCAGGAAGAGTAGCTGCTGCCTTGACAGGAACTAATGGGGATCCTAATAAACCCCAGGAAGAGTAGCTGCTGCCTTGACAGGAACTAATGGGGATCCTAATAAACCCCAGGAAGAGTAGCTGCTGCCTTGGCAGGAACTAATGGGGATCCTAATAAACCCCAGGAAGAGTAGCTGCTGCCTTGACAGGAACTAATGGGGATCCATAATAAACCCCAGGAAGAGTAGCTGCTGCCTTGACAGGAACTAATGGGGATTCATAATAAACCCCAGGAAGAGTAGCTGCTGCCTTGGCAGGAACTAATGGGGATCCTAATAAACCCCAGGAAGAGTAGCTGCTGCCTTGGCAGGAACTAATGGGGATCCTAATAAACCCCAGGAAGAGTAGCTGCTGCCTTGACAGGAACTAATGGGGATCCATAATAAACCCCAGGAAGAGTAGCTGCTGCCTTGACAGGAACTAATGGGGATCCTAATAAACCCCAGGAAGAGTAGCTGCTGCCTTGGCAGGAACTAAATGGGGATCCTAATAAACCCCAGGAAGAGTAGCTGCTGCCTTGACAGGAACTAATGGGGATCCATAATAAACCCCAGGAAGAGTAGCTGCTGCCTTGACAGGAACTAATGGGGATTCATAATAAATCCCAGGAAGAGTAGCTGCTGCCTTGGCAGGAACTAATGGGGATCCTAATAAACCCCAGGAAGAGTAGCTGCTGCCTTGGCAACAAGCTACTGGGGATCATAATAAACCCCAATAAAATACTATATAACTGGATGAAAAGAATGAAAGAAAGTCACACATTCTATATGCTTCCAACTATTTAATGGACCCCGTGTTGACCCCAGGTGGAACCCACGGTTGACCCCAGGTTGACCCACTGTTGACCCCAGGTGGAACCCATGGTGGACCCCAGGTGGACCCACAGTTGACCCCAGGTGGCCCACGGTTGACCCCAGGCGGACCCACAGTTGACCCCAGGTGGAACCCACGGTTGACCCCGGGCGGACCCACAGTTGACCCCAGGTGGATCCACGGTTGACCCCAGGTGGACCCACGGTTGACTCCGGGTGGAACCCACGGTTGACCCCAGGTGGAACCCACGGTTGACCCCAGGTGGATCCACGGTTGACCCCAGGTGGTTCCACGGTTGACCCCAGGTGGACCCACAGTTGACCCACAGTGGACCCACAGTTGACCCCAGGTGGACCCACAGTTGACCCCAGATGGACCCACAGTTGACCCCAGACGGACACACAGTTGACCCCAGACGGACACACAGTTGACCCCAGACGGACCCACAGTTGACCCCAGACGGACACACAGTTGACCCCAGACGGACACACAGTTGACCCCAGACGGACACACAGTTGACCCCAGGCGGACCCACGGTTGACCCCAGTTGGACCCACGGTTGACCCCAGGTGGACCCACGGTTGACCCCAGGTGGACCCACAGTTGACCCCAGGTGGACCAACGGTTGACCCCATGTGGACCCACGGTTGACCCCAGGTGGACCCACAGTTGACCCCAGGTGGACCCACAGTTGACCCCAGATGGAACCATGGTTGACCCCAGGTGGACCCACGGTTGACCCCAGGTGGAACCATGGTTGACCCCAGGTGGACCCACAGTGGACCCCAGGTGGACCCACAGTGGACCCCAGGTGGACCCATGGTTGACCCCAGGTGGACCCACGGTTGACCCCAGATGGACACAAAGTTGACCCCAGGTGGAACCCACGGTTGACCCCAGGTGGACCCACAGTTGACCCACGGTTAACCCCAGGTGGACCCACAGTTGACCCCAGATGGACCCACGGTTGACCCCAGGTGGAACCCACGGTTGACCCCAGGTGGAACCCACGGTTGACCCCAGGTGGAACCCACGGTTGACCCCAGGTGGACCCACGGTTGACCCACAGTTGACCCCAGGTGGACCCACAGTTGACCCCAGGTGGACCCACAGTGGACCCCAGGTGGAACCCACGGTTGACCCCGGGCGGACCCACAGTTGACCGCAGGTGGATCCACGGTTGACCCCAGGTGGACCCCAGGTGGACCCACAGTGGACCCCAGGTGGAACCCACAGTTGACCCCAGGTTGAACCCACGGTTGACCCACAGTGGACCCCAGGTGGACCCACAGTTGACCCCAGGTGGACCCACAGTGGACCCCAGGTGGAACCCACGGTTGACCCACAGTGGACCCCAGGTGGACCCACAGTGGACCCCAGGTGGACCCACAGTGGACCCACAGGTGGAACCCAGGTGGAACCACGGTTGACCCCAGGTGGAACCCACGGTTGACCCCAGGTGGAACCCACGGTTGACCCCAGGTGGAACCCACGGTTGACCCCAGGTGGAACCCACGGTTGACCCCAGGTGGAACCCACGGTTGACCCCAGGTGGAACCCACGGTTGACCCCAGGTGGAACCCACGGTTGACCCCAGGTGGACTCACAGTTGACCCCAGGTGGACCCACGGTTGACCCCAGGTGGATCCACGGTTGACCCCAGGTGGACCCACAGTTGACCCACGGTTAACCCCAGGTGGACCCACAGTTGACCCCAGATGGACACACAGTTGACCCCAGATGGACACACAGTTGACCCCAGGTGGACCCACGGTTGACCCCAGGTGGAACCCACGGTTGACCCCAGGTGGAACCCACGGTTGACCCCAGGTTCAACCCACGGTTGACCCCAGGTGGACCCACAGTTGACCCACAGTTGACCCCAGGTGGACCCACGGTTGACCCCAGGTGGAACCCACGGTTGACCCCAGGTGGAACCCACGGTTGACCCCAGGTGGAACCCACGGTTGACCCCAGGTGGAACCCACGGTTGACCCCAGGTGGAACCCACGGTTGACCCCAGGTGGAACCCACGGTTGACCCACAGTGGACCCCAGGTGGACCCACAGTGGACCCCAGGTGGAACCACAGTGGACCCCAGGTGGAACCACAGTGGACCCCAGGTGGACCCACAGTTGACCCCAGACGGACCCACAGTTGACCCCCGGCGGACACACAGTTGACCCCCGGCGGACACACAGTTGACCCCAGGCGGACCCACGGTTGACCCCAGGCGGACCCACGGTTGACCCCAGTTGGACCCACGGTTGACCCCAGTTGGACCCACGGTTGACCCCAGGTGGACCCACGGTTGACCCACAGTGGACCCACGGTTGACCCCAGGTGGACCAACGGTTGACCCCATGTGGACCCACGGTTGACCCCAGGTGGACCCACAGTTGACCCCAGGTGGACCCACAGTTGACCCCAGATGGAACCATGGTTGACCCCAGGTGGACCCCAGGTGGACCCACGGTTGACCCCAGGTGGAACCACGGTTGACCCCAGGTGGACCCACAGTGGACCCCAGGTGGACCCACAGTGGACCCCAGGTGGACCCACGGTTGACCCCAGGTGGACCCACGGTTGACCCCAGATGGACCCACGGTTGACCCCAGATGGACACAAAGTTGACCCCAGGTGGAACCCACGGTTGACCCCAGGCGGACCCACAGTTGACCCCAGGCGGATCCACGGTTGACCCACAGGTGGACCCACAGTTGACCCACGGTTAACCCCAGGTGGACCCACAGTTGACCCCAGATGGACCCACAGTTGACCCCAGGTGGAACCCACGGTTGACCCCAGGTGGAACCCACGGTTGACCCCAGGTGGAACCCACGGTTGACCCCAGGTGGAACCCACGGTTGACCCCAGGTGGAACCCACAGTTGACCCACAGTTGACCCCAGGTGGACCCACAGTTGACCCCAGGTGGACCCACAGTGGACCCCAGGTGGAACCCACGGTTGACCCCGGGCGGACCCACAGTTGACCGCAGGTGGATCCACGGTTGACCCCAGGTGGACCCCAGGTGGACCCACAGTGGACCCCAGGTGGAACCCACAGTTGACCCCAGGTTGAACCCACGGTTGACCCACAGTGGACCCCAGGTGGACCCACAGTTGACCCCAGGTGGACCCCAGGTGGACCCACAGGGGACCCCAGGTGGAACCCACGGTTGACCCACAGTGGACCCCAGGTGGACCCACAGTGGACCCCAGGTGGACCCACAGTGGACCCACAGTTGACCCCAGGTGGAACCCACGGTTGACCCACAGTGGACCCCAGGTGGAACCACGGTTGACCCCAGGTGGAACCCACGGTTGACCCCAGGTGGAACCCACGGTTGACCCCAGGTGGAACCCACGGTTGACCCCAGGTGGAACCCACGGTTGACCCCAGGTGGACTCACAGTTGACCCCAGGTGGACCCACGGTTGACCCCAGGTGGATCCACGGTTGACCCCAGGTGGACCCACAGTTGACCCACGGTTAACCCCAGGTGGACCCACAGTTGACCCCAGATGGACACACAGTTGACCCCAGGTGGACCCACGGTTGACCCCAGGTGGAACCCACGGTTGACCCCAGGTGGAACCCACGGTTGACCCCAGGTGGAACCCACGGTTGACCCCAGGTGGAACCCACGGTTGACCCCAGGTGGAACCCACGGTTGACCCCAGGTTGAACCCACGGTTGACCCCAGGTGGAACCCACGGTTGACCCCAGGTGGAACCCACGGTTGACCCCAGGTGGAACCCACGGTTGACCCCAGGTGGACTCACAGTTGACCCCAGGTGGAACCCACGGTTGACCCCAGGTGGAACCCACGGTTGACCCCAGGTGGAACCCACGGTTGACCCCAGGTGGAACCCACGGTTGACCCACAGTGGACCCCAGGTGGACCCACAGTGGACCCCAGGTGGAACCACAGTGGACCCCAGGTGGAACCACAGTGGACCCCAGGTGGAACCCACGGTTGACCACGGGCGGACCCACGGTTGACCCCGGGTGAATCCACGGTTGACCCCAGGTGGACCCCAGGTGGACCCACAGTGGACCCCAGGTGGAACCCACAGTTGACCCCAGGTGGAACCCACGGTTGACCCAAAGTGGACCCCAGGTGGAACCACAGTGGACCCCAGGTGGACCCACAGTGGACCCACAGTTGACCCCAGGTGGAACCCACGGTTGACCCACAGTGGACCCCAGGTGGAACCACGGTTGATCCCAGGTGGAACCCACGGTTGACCCCAGGTGGAACCCACGGTTGACCCCAGGTGGAACCCACGGTTGACCCCAGGTGGAACCCACGGTTGACCCCAGGTGGAACCCACGGTTGACCCCAGGTGGAACCCACGGTTGACCCCAGGTGGAACCCACGGTTGACCCCAGGTGGACCCTCTGTTGACCCCAGGTGGATCCACGGTTGACCCCAGGTGGACCCACAGTTGACCCACGGTTAACCCCAGGTGGACCCACAGTTGACCCCAGATGGACACACAGTTGACCCCAGATGGACACACAGTTGACCCCAGGTGGACCCACGGTTGACCCCAGGTGGACCCACGGTTGACCCCAGGTGGACCCACGGTTGACCCCAGGTGGAACCCACGGTTGACCCCAGGTGGAACCCACAGTTGACCCCAGGTGGAACCCACGGTTGACCCCAGGTGGAACCCACGGTTGACCCCAGGTGGAACCCACGGTTGACCCCAGGTGGACCCACGGTTGACCCACGGTTGACCCCAGGTGGACCCACGGTTGACCCCAGGTGGAACCCACGGTTGACCCCAGGTGGAACCCACGGTTGACCCCAGGTTGAACCCACGGTTGACCCCAGGTTGAACCCACGGTTGACCCCAGGTGGAACCCACGGTTGACCCCAGGTGGACTCACAGTTGACCCCAGGTGGAACCCACGGTTGACCCCAGGTGGAACCCACGGTTGACCCACAGTGGACCCCAGGTGGACCCACAGTGGACCCCAGGTGGAACCACAGTGGACCCCAGGTGGAACCACAGTGGACCCCAGGTGGAACCACAGTGGACCCCAGGTGGAACCACAGTGGACCCCAGGTGGAACCCACGTTTGACCCCGGGCGGACCCACAGTTGACCCCAGGTGAATCCACGGTTGACCCCAGGTGGACCCCAGGTGGACCCACAGTGGACCCCAGGTGGAACCCACAGTTGACCCCAGGTGGAACCCACGGTTGACCCACAGTGGACCCCAGGTGGACCCACAGTTGACCCCAGGTGGACCCCAGGTGGACCCACAGTGGACCCCAGGTGGAACCCATGGTTGACCCAAAGTGGACCTCAGGTGGACCCACAGTGGACCCCAGGTGGACCCCAGGTGGACCCACAGTGGACCCACAGTTGACCCCAGGTGGAACCCACGGTTGACCCCAGGTGGAACCACGGTTGACCCCAGGTGGAACCCACGGTTGACCCCAGGTGGAACCCACGGTTGACCCCAGGTGGAACCCACGGTTGACCCCAGGTGGAACCCACGGTTGACCCCAGGTGGAACCCACGGTTGACCCCAGGTGGACTCACAGTTGACCCCAGGTGGAACCCACGGTTGACCCCAGGTGGAACCCACAGTTGACCCCAGGTGGACCCACAGTTGACCCCAGGTGAACCCACGGTTGACCCCGGATTGACCCACAGTTGACCCCAGGTGACCCACAGTTGACCCCAGGAGACCCACAGTTGACCCCAGGTGGACCCACGGTTGACCTTAGGTGGAACCCACGGTTGACCCCAGGTGGAACCCACGGTTGACCCCAGGTGGACCCACAGTTGACCCCAGGTGGAACCCATGGTTGACCCAAGGTGGAACCCACGGTTGACCCCAGGTGGAACCCACGGTTGACCCCAGGTGGACTCACAGTTGACCCCAGGTGGAACCCACGGTTGACCCCAGGTGGAACCCACGGTTGACCCCAGGTGGATCCACGGTTGACCCCAGGTGGATCCACGGTTGACCCCAGGTGGACCCACAGTGGACCCCAGGTGGAACCCACAGTTGACCCCAGGTGGAACCCACGGTTGACCCACAGTGGACCCCAGGTGGACCCACAGTTGACCCCAGGTGGACCCCAGGTGGACCCACAGTGGACCCCAGGTGGACCCCCAGGTGGACCCACAGTTGACCCCAGGTGGAACCCACGGTTGACCCCAGGTGGAACCCACGGTTGACCCCAGGTGGAACCCACGGTTGACCCCAGGTGGAACCACGGTTGACCCCAGGTGGAACCCACGGTTGACCCAAGGTGGAACCCACGGTTGACCCCAGGTGGAACCCACGGTTGCCCCAGGTGGAACCCACGGTTGACCCCAGGTGGAACCCACGGTTGACCCCAGGTGGACTCACAGTTGACCCCAGGTGGACTCACAGTTGACCCCAGGTGGAACCCACGGTTGACCCCAGGTGGAACCCACAGTTGACCCCAGGTGGACCCACAGTTGACCCCAGGTGGATCCACGGTTGACCCCAGGTGGACCCCAGGTGGACCCCAGGTGGAACCCACAGTTGACCCCAGGTGGAACCCACGGTTGACCCACAGTGGACCCCAGGTGGACCCACAGTTGACCCCAGGTGGACCCACAGTTGACCCCAGGTGGACCCACAGTGGACCCCAGGTGGAACCCACGGTTGACCCACAGTGGACCCCAGGTGGACCCACAGTGGACCCCAGGTGGACCCACAGTTGACCCCAGGTGGAACCCACGGTTGACCCCAGGTGGAACCACGGTTGACCCCAGGTGGAACGCACGGTTGACCCCAGGTGGAACCCACGGTTGACCCCAGGTGGAACCCACGGTTGACCCCAGGTGGACTCACAGTTGACCCCAGGTGGAACCCACGGTTGACCCCAGGTGGAACCCACAGTTGACCCCAGGTGGACCCACAGTTGACCCCAGGTGAACCCACGGTTGACCCCGGATTGACCCACAGTTGACCCCAGGTGACCCACAGTTGACCCCAGGAGGCCCACAGTTGACCCCAGGAGGCCCACAGTTGACCCCAGGTGGACCCACGGTTGACCTTAGGTGGAACCCACGGTTGACCCCAGGTGGAACCCACGGTTGACCCCAGGTGGACCCACAGTTGACCCCAGGTGGAACCCACGGTTGACCCCAGGTGGAACCCACGGTTGACCCCAGGTGGAACCCACGGTTGACCCCAGGTGGAACCCACGGTTGACCCCAGGTGGACTCACAGTTGACCCCAGGTGGAACCCACGGTTGACCCCAGGTGGAACCCACGGTTGACCCACAGTGGACCCCAGGTGGACCCACAGTGGACCCCAGGTGGAACCACAGTGGACCCCAGGTGGAACCCACGGTTGACCCCGGGCGGACCCACAGTTGACCCCAGGTGGATCCACGGTTGACCCCAGGTGGACCCCAGGTGGACCCACAGTGGACCCCAGGTGGAACCCACAGTTGACCCCAGGTGGACCCACGGTTGACCCCAGGTGGAACCCACGGTTGACCCACAGTGGACCCCAGGTGGACCCACAGTTGACCCCAGGTGGACCCCAGGTGGACCCACAGTGGACCCCAGGTGGACCCACAGGTGGACCCACAGTGGACCCACAGTTGACCCCAGGTGGAACCCACGGTTGACCCCAGGTGGAACCCACGGTTGACCCCAGGTGGAACCACGGTTGACCCCAGGTGGAACCCACGGTTGACCCCAGGTGGAACCCACGGTTGACCCCAGGTGGAACCCACGGTTGACCCCAGGTGGAACCCACGGTTGACCCCAGGTGGAACCCACGGTTGACCCCAGGTGGAACCCACGGTTGACCCCAGGTGGAACCCACGGTTGACCCCAGGTGGAACCCACGGTTGACCCCAGGTGGACTCACAGTTGACCCCAGGTGGATCCACGGTTAACCCCAGGTGGACTCACGGTTGACCCCAGGTGGAACCCACGGTTGACCCCAGGTGGAACCCACAGTTGACCCCAGGTGGACCCACAGTTGACCCCAGGTGAACCCACGGTTGACCCCGGATTGACCCACAGTTGACCCCAGGTGACCCACAGTTGACCCCAGGAGGCCCACAGTTGACCCCAGGTGGCCCAGAGTTGACCTCAGGTGGACCCACGGTTGACCCCGGGTGGAACCCACGGTTGACCCCAGGTGGACCCACAGTTGACCCCGGGTTGACCCATTAAATAGTTGGGAGCATATATAGTGTTGACTGACCGTCTTTTTCTAAAGTTTACTTTCCGATATTCAGAACTGTTCTGATATGTTTGGGTCTGCGTCGGCTCGTGTTGTTGACTAATCCGATTGGTTAAATCAAAGCTAGAACTGGTCTATGGGGGCTGGTGGAGTCAGTTCTGTAGTTGGTAATATGATAACCTCTACTCACAGTGATCCATCTGTAGTTGGTAATATGATAACCTCTACTCACAGTGATCCATCTGTAGTTGGTAATATGATAACCTCTACTCACAGTGATCCATCTGTAGTTGGTAATATGATAACCTCTACTCACAGTGATCCATCTGTAGTTGGTAATATGATAACCTCTACTCACAGTGATCCATCTGTAGTTGGTAATATGATAACCTCTACTCACAGTGATCCATCTGTAGTTGGTAATATGATAACCTCTACTCACAGTGATCCATCTGTAGTTGGTAATATGATAACCTCTACTCACAGTGATCCATCTGTAGTTGGTAATATGATAACCTCTACTCACAGTGATCCATCTGTAGTTGGTAATATGATAACCTCTACTCACAGTGAGACAGTTGTAGGTGAAGTATTTGGTGACTTGGAGGCCTCCCTTGATGGTGTCAGGTTGCGCCTCCACCCCAGGGAAAAGGGGGTTCGGGGCATGGGGCTCGGAGAACTCGGACTGGGCCTGAGGACCTACGTAGAGGTTCTGTACCTGCAGGCCTGTCAAACGACGTAGACTGTAGCTCACCTGGAGAGGACGGACAGACAGACGGAGAGGACAGACAGACGGAGAGGACAGACAGACGGAGAGGACAGACAGGTCAGACGGAGAGGACAGACAGACAGACGGAGAGGACAGACAGACGGAGAGGACAGACAGGACAGACGGAGAGGACAGACAGACAGACGGAGAGGACAGACAGACGGAGAGGACAGACAGGACAGACAGACAGACGGAGAGGACAGACAGACAGACGGAGAGGACAGACAGACAGACGGAGAGGACAGACAGACAGACGGAGAGGACAGACAGACGGACGGAGAGGACAGACAGACGGAGAGGACAGACAGGACAGACAGACAGACGGAGAGGACAGACAGACAGACGGAGAGGACAGACAGACAGACGGAGAGGACAGACAGACGGAGAGGACAGACAGACAGACGGAGAGGACAGACAGACAGACGGAGAGGACAGACAGACAGACGGAGAGGACAGACAGACAGACGGAGAGGACAGACAGACAGACGGAGAGGACAGACAGACAGACGGAGAGGACAGACAGACAGACGGAGAGGACAGACAGGACAGACAGACAGACGGAGAAGACAGACAGACAGACAGACAGACGGAGAGGACAGACAGACAGACAGACGGAGAGGACAGACAGACAGACAGGCAGACAGACAGACGGACAGAGAGGACAGACAGACAGGCAGACAGATGGAGAGGACAGACAGACAGACAGATGGAGAGGACAGACAGACAGGCAGACAGACAGACAGACATGCAGACAGACAGGCAGACAGACAGGCAGACAGACAGACGGAGAGGACAGACAGACAGCTCAGTGGGGGTGTTCTCATGATGTTATCTCGACAATAAAAGAGGGACGTGATGATTAGAGACGGGAGCTTTTCCTGGTCAGATCACACAGTAGGAAAAACAAAGTCCTAGTTTCTATAACTAGAACCCACCGTTAAAAGATCACCGTTAAATACAAAATATACCATATTATAAAGTAGTCTTCCTCAATGTTAAAAGGTGAGGCGTTGCATGTACCTCAGTGTACAGCAGGAAGCGGACCAGTCCTTCACTGAGTTTCTCCAGGTCTTTACGGGAGAGCCCAGGTACCCCTAGCCCCTCTCCCCTCCCAGCCTTGGCCCTGCTCCCGGCTCCGGCCCCCAGAGTGCCCTGGCCCAGCTGGGCTAGCAGGAGGCGCTCCCAGTCGGCCCTGAGAGTGAGGGAGGTGGACAGAACTTTCAGAGCTCCCTCTCCAGTCAGGCCCACCTCCAACCAGCCGTCCACCACCAGCCGGGTACAGTCAGCATTACTGTCCAAGGAGTTAGCGACCAGCAACAGGGCCTGGAAGGGGACATGAACAGACAGTCAGGAGAGAAACACTGCATTACAGGAACCAATAAGAGGTGTGCTCCTAAACCAACTCTGATAACATTTCAGTCTGAGGCGGATCTTTGTCAGGCATCGAGCACAGTAGCTGCAGAGAGACTCTGACGCGGTACTGACCCGGCACGGCTGGGACTCTGACACGGTACTGACCCGGCACGGCTGGGACTCTGACACGGTACTGACACGGTACTGACCTGCAGAGCTGGAACTCTGACACGGTACTGACCCGGCACGGCTGGGACTCTGACCTGGTACTGACCCGGCACGGCTGGGACTCTGACCCGGTACTGACCCGGTACTGAACTGCAGGGCTGGGACGCTGACCCGGTACTGACCCGGCACGGCTGGGACTCTGACCCAGTACTGACCCGGTACTGACCCGGTACTGACCTGCAGGGCTGGGACTCTGACCCAGTACTGACCAGGCACGGCTGGGACTGACACGGTACTGACACGGCACGGCTGGGACTCTGACACGGTACTGACCCGGCACGGCTGGGACTGACACGGTACTGACCCGGCAGGGCTGGGACTCTGACCCGGTACTGACCTGCAGGGCTGGGACTCTGACCCGGTACTGACCTGCAGGGCTGGGACTCTGACCCGGTACTGACCTGCAGGGCTGGGACTCTGACCCGGTACTGACCTGCAGGGCTGGGACTCTGACCCGGTACTGACCTGGCAGGACTGGGACTCTGACACGGTACTGACCTGCAGGGCTGGAACTCTGACACGGTACTGACCTGGCAGGACTGGGACTCTGACACGGTACTGACCCGGTACTGACCTGCAGGGCTGGGACTCTGACCCGGTACTGACCCGGTACTGACCCGGTACTGACCTGCAGGGCTGGGACTCTGACCCGGTACTGACCCGGTACTGACCTGCAGGGCTGGGACTCTGACCCGGTACTGACCTGGCAGGACTGGGACTCTGACCCGGTACTGACCCGGTACTGACCTGCAGGGCTGGGACTCTGACCCGGTACTGCCCCGGTACTGACCTGCAGGGCTGGGACTCTGACCCGGTACTGACCTGCAGGGCTGGGACTCTGACACAGTTGGATACATAAGGCTTGTTGGTCTCTAGTAGAGTGACGAAGGCTAGGAGCTGGTGTTTGCTGCTCTCCCCCTTGTCAGGCCCCTCTCTGTTCCCCTCCTCAGGGACGTGCAGCACCTCTGGGTCGCTGGCAAACACACTGGTGGGGTGGATCACTACCCCCTGCTTGTTACGGGTGTGGAACACCTATAGGAGACAGGGACATTATCACTGTACACACACACACTCCTGTTCACACACACACACCCGTACACACACACTCTTGTTCACACACGCTCACATACACGCTCACACACTCCTGTTCACACACACACACGCACGCTCGCTCACACACACACACACACACACACACACACACACACACACACACACACACACACACACACACACACACACACACACACACACACACACACACACACACACACACACACAGACACAGACACAGACACAGACACAGACACAGACACACACCTGTTCTGAGTCCTTGCGGTTGGCGTTGTGTTCGTCTGGCAATGCCAGCTGGGGGTAAAGGCCTCGACAAAGCAGCAGCTTCAGAAGGGCTTGTTGCCTTGACGACAGGTCCTGGCTGGCCGCCGCCGCTTCCTGGAGCTCTGACACGTTGTGGCGAAGCTTGAACTTCACTTCCTGTAGGGGAGGGTTCAAGACAGATATGTTTTAATATCTATAAAGGGCTATAAGAATGCATATGCATCTATAGACAATATAATTTAAGCATTTATCTTATTAAACCAACTGGCCTGTTGCCATGGCTCCGTCCACAGTGACATCATCCTCACCTGTATGTCCAGGTTGTGTCCACCTGTCTGCTCCTTGTCCTTCCCGTCCCGTCCCGACGCGCCCTGCTCTGTGTCCGACCCGGAATCCCCATCCCCTTCCTGTCCCTCCTCCAGTCTCAGGACCTTCCTCCTGCCGCCCTCTGCCAGGTCATGTGCTCTCTTCAGCTGATGTAACTTCCTCCTCTCGGTCAACCTCTCCCTGCGTTGCCCGCGCTCCCCGCCAGAGGGAGCCCTCTCCTCCAGCACCTCCAACAGACCGTGACTACGCAACAGCTCCTGTTGCCACACCAGGCGGGGAACGCGTCAGGGATTAAATACCGGTGTTGTGTACATTACCGTAGAAATAACAGACGACTAAAGCGGGAACGAGGCGGAGACGAGTCGTTTTACTGGGTTCATTTCCCCCCCCCAAGGTAATGTACAGAATGGACGCCCTAATCACGTTTATACCGTTGTTGCCAAAGGAAAACTATTTGAAAGCACACATGTACCGGTAGAAATACTTATGTTTAGTTGATATTTAAATTTTCATAAACAAATTCATACTTTGGTTAAAAGCCCCAGGTGGAAGTGACTTTTCCACAAGTTACGACTGGCTAAATTTATGACGTTAAAATGCCTATTTCCTCTGTTCCATCCGACTGCGTAATCCACCGTCTCATCAGCCCAGGCAAGCATTTACTTATTTACTTTAAAAAAACAAACTTTATTTAACGAGGCAAGTCAGTTAAATAACGATTTCTTCTTTACCCTCTCCCTAACCCAGCAATTTATGAACTTAATCTCCACTATATATATAAAAAAAGAAGCATCTAGACATTTTCTCACGTTTCTTTTAGGCTAACATTTCGTTTTTTAAACAGCGGATATTTATATAAACCTTTGCTGTCTGTCTCTCTGACACTTGCAACATTATTTAATTATTCAAATTCGAGTATGGCTCGGGAGTCGGGACAAACCGGCAGACAGCGTTTCTCAGACAGTCGAAATCATGAATCAGTTGGCATCATTTTTATGGATATATACAAAGAAATCTCAATATAATTTTTGGGGGGAAATTAAGTGCAGCAAGTTTAGTCTTTTCAGCTTCAGTTTGAAGTGATTGTGTTGGCTGTGAGAAGATGGGGGGGTTTACACCATAGAGAAGATGGGGGGTTTACACCATAGAGAAGATGGGGGGTTTACACCACAGAGAAGATGGGGGGGTTTACACCACAGAGAAGATGGGGGGGTTTACACCATAGAGAAGATGGGGGGTTTACACCACAGAGAAGATGGGGGGTTTACACCATAGAGAAGATGGGGGGTTTACACCATAGAGAAGATGGGGGGGTTTACACCACAGAGAAGATGGGGGGTTTACACTATAGAGAAGATGGGGGGGTTTACACCACAGAGAAGATGGGGGGTTTACACCACAGAGAAGATGGGGGGGGGGGGGTTACACCACAGAGAAGATGGGGGGTTTACACCACAGAGAAGATGGGGGGGTTACACCATAGAGAAGATGGGGGGGTTACACCATAGAGAAGATGGGGGGGTTTACACCATAGAGAAGATGGGGGGGTTTACACCACAGAGAAGATGGGGGGTTTACACCACAGAGAAGATGGGGGGTTTACACCACAGAGAAGATGGGGGGTTTACACCATAGAGAAGATGGGGGGTTTACACCACAGAGAAGATGGGGGGTTTACACCATAGAGAAGATGGGGGGTTTACACCATAGAGAAGATGGGGGGTTTACACCATAGAGAAGATGGGGGGGGTTACACCACAGAGAAGATGGGGGGTTTACACCATAGAGAAGATGGGGGGGTTTACACCATAGAGAAGATGGGGGGTTTACACCACAGAGAAGATGGGGGGTTTACACCAGAGAGAAGATGGGGGGTTTACACCAGAGAGAAGGTGGGGGGGTTTACACCATAGAGAAGATGGGGGGTTTACACCATAGAGAAGATGGGGGGTTTACACCATAGAGAAGATGGGGGGGTTTACACCATAGAGAATATGGGGGGTTTACACCATAGAGAAGATGGGGGGTTTACACCATAGAGAAGATGGGGGGTTTACACCATAGAGAAGATGGGGGGGGGGGTTACACCATAGAGAAGATGGGGGGGGTTTACACCACAGAGAAGATGGGGGTTTTACACCATAGAGAAGATGGGGGGGGGGGGGGGTTTACACCACAGAGAAGATGGGGGGGGTTTACACCACAGAGAAGATGGGGGGTTCACACCATAGAGAAGATGGGGGGGGTTTTACACCACAGAGAAGATGAGGGTTTTACACCATAGAGAAGATGGGGGGGTTTACACCATAGAGAAGATGGGGGGGGTTACACCATAGAGAAGATGGGGGTTTACACCATAGAGAAGATGGGGGGGGTTTACACCATAGAGAAGATGGGGGGGTTACACCATAGAGAAGATGGGGGGGTTTACACCAGAGAGAAGATGGGGGGGTTACACCATAGAGAAGATGGGGGGGGTTACACCATAGAGAAGATGGGGGGGTTACACCATAGAGAAGATGGGGGGTTTACACAATAGAGAAGATGGGGGGTTTACACCACAGAGAAGATGGGGGGTTTACACCACAGAGAAGATGGGGGGTTTACACCATAGAGAAGATGGGGGGTTTACACCATAGAGAAGATGGGGGGGGTTACACCACAGAGAAGATGGGGGGTTTACACCATAGAGAAGATGGGGGGGTTTACACCATAGAGAAGATGGGGGGGGTTACACCACAGAGAAGATGGGGGGTTTACACCATAGAGAAGATGGGGGGGTTTACACCATAGAGAAGATGGGGGTTTTACACCACAGAGAAGATGGGGGGTTTACACCATAGAGAAGATGGGGGGTTTACACCACAGAGAAGATGGGGGTTTACACCACAGAGAAGATGGGGGGTTTAGATCATAGAGAAGATGGGGGGGTTTAGACCACAGAGAAGATGGGGGGTTTACACCACAGAGAAGATGGGGGGTTTACACCACAGAGAAGATGGGGGTTTTACACCACAGAGAAGATGGGGGGTTTACACTATAGAGAAGATGGGGGGATTTACACCACAGAGAAGATGGGGGGTTTACACTATAGAGAAGATGGGGGGTTTAGACCATAGAGAAGATGGGGGGTTTACACCACAGAGAAGATGGGGGGTTTACACCACAGAGAAGATGGGGGGGTTTACACCATAGAGAAGATGGGGGGTTTACACCATAGAGAAGATGGGGGGTTTACACCACAGAGAAGATGGGGGGTTTACACTATAGAGAAGATGGGGGGATTTACACCACAGAGAAGATGGGGGGTTTACACTATAGAGAAGATGGGGGGTTTAGACCATAGAGAAGATGGGGGGTTTACACCACAGAGAAGATGGGGGGTTTACACCACAGAGAAGATGGGGGGGTTTACACCATAGAGAAGATGGGGGGTTTACACCATAGAGAAGATGGGGGGTTTACACCATAGAGAAGATGGGGGGTTTACACCACAGAGAAGATGGGGGGTTTTACACCAGAGAGAAGATGGGGGGGTTTACACAATAGAGAAGATGGGGGGTTTACACCATAGAGAAGATGGGGGGTTTACACCATAGAGAAGATGGGGGGGGGGGGGTTACACCACAGAGAAGATGGGGGGTTTACACCATAGAGAAGATGGGGGGGTTTACACCACGGAGAAGATGGGGGGTTTACACCAGAGAGAAGATGGGGGGGTTTACACCATAGAGAAGATGGGGGGTTTACACCACAGAGAAGATGGGGGGTTTACACCATAGAGAAGATGGGGGGGGTTTACACCATAGAGAAGATGGGGGGTTTACACCAAAGAGAAGATGGGGGGTTTACACCATAGAGAAGATGGGGGGTTTACACCACAGAGAAGATGGGGGGGTTTACACCACAGAGAAGATGGGGGGGTTTACACCACAGAGAAGATGGGGGGGTTTACACTATAGAGAAGATGGGGGGTTTTACACCAGAGAGAAGATGGGGGGTTTACACCACAGAGAAGATGGGGGGGGGGGGGGGGGGGTTACACCATAGAGAAGATGGGGGGGGGGGTTACACCATAGAGAAGATGGGGGGGGTTTACACAATGACAGAAACAGATGTATTACATACTGATGTCAGGTGTGGCTGTCCTACCTTGAACTGTCTTCGTAGGTTGACCATCTCATAAAGCCTCTGTTCCTCCAGTCCTCTCCTCCTGCACCACTTCCTGCTGGCACCTCCTCTCTCCCCCTTCACCTGGAGGAGAAGGTTTGACAGCTACAGTGTCTAAACTCATGTGCTACACATTATGTCAATATCACTCTAAATGGAATATTTAGTGATCTTAAATTCTCCATGACAAGACGTAAGTGAGGTAAGTGGCTTTGCACAGAGGGTGACTAAAGATGTTTTCTGTGTCCTGATTGGCTGACCTGCACCCAGGCGTTGAAGGTGTTGAGCAGGGTGAAGGGGTCTCCCTGGTTAGAGTGCAGGGGCTGGCGTGCTGTGGCACAGTCGGGGTTGTGTTGGGCGGAGCGGAGAAACGGGGACTGAACACTGAGGGCAGCAGCCACTGTCAGGACCGGCTCCACCAAGTTAAACACTGACCCCAGCACCAACATCTTACCTGGACACACAGAGGTCAGGGGTTAAAGGTCAGGACTGGCTCCACACCAAGTTAAACACTGACCCCAGCATCTTACCTGGACACACACATGCGAGGTCAAATACTATTTCAAATATCTAAATGACTTTCACATACATTCGAAGTGAGTATTCAGATATTTTGTCTTTGAAAAGACAAGTAGTTAAATATTGTAATGTATCTGGAAATACACTTGGAAAGTATTGGCATGGTATTTGAAAAATACTCAAATACACTCCCCATACATTTAACCAAAGTATTTGAAAATACTTTCAAAGAGTAGGCTATTTACAAGAAATGTGTTGAAAATATTTTCAAATACTTCCAATAGCACTAGATGATCCAGGCCCCCATTATTTGAAAATACTAAAAAAAAACACAGAAAATAAGTATTTCAATAAATGTATTTGAACACAGATTTAAGGGTTAGGGCTCGTGGTTTATAAATATAACTAGGACCTGGAGGTTTTTCTGCTCAGGTCATGTGATCAGGAAATCCTCAGGGCCCTATTCAGGGGGGGGGGCACAGTACAGGGATGGCAGAAGTCACAACAGTGATCTTTCTTTATTTCAGAAGGGACCGTTACCTACGACCACGTCAACAGGAAGTTGTGCCAGCAGGCTTCCTATAGAGGTGAGATCTCCTCTAGCGTCTAGCGCCCCCTGTTCCCTGAGGTAGGTTACTGCAGTCTGGATACTGGCCGCAGGAGGAGGGTCGATGAACAAAAAGGATCGTGGGTCGCCCAGACTCATACTCTTCATCTGTAAGGACAGGAAACCACGTTTTGGCACGAAGAAGTAACAAATAGGGAACAGAAAAACAGAAAAGTGGAGAGGGATTTCAGTCGTTCAGAACCTGTAGTGAAGGGTTAGGGGTTAGGGGTTAAGGGTTAGGGGTTAAGGGTTAGGGGTACCTGTAGTACTAGTGAGTCCAGGGCCACCCTGTGTATCTCTGGGACGGGGTAAGGTGTGAAGGGTTAGGGGTTAAGGGTTAGGGGTTAGGGGTTAAGGATTAGGGGTTGGGGGTTAAGGGTTAGGGGTTAGGGGTTAAGGGTTAAGGGTTAAGGGTTAAGGGTTAGGGGTTAGGGTACCTGTAGTACTAGTGAGTCCAGGGCCACCCTGTGTATCTCTGGGACGTGGTAAGGTGTGAGGGGTTAAGGGTTAGGGGTTAGGGGTTAGGGTACCTGTAGTACTAGTGAGTCCAGGGTCACACTGTGTATCTCTGGGACGGGGTAAGGTGTGAGGGGTTAAGGGTTAGGGTTTAGGGGTTAAGGGTTAGGGGTTAAGGGTTAGGGGTACTCGTAGTACTAGTGAGTCCAGGGCCACCCTGTGTATCTCTGGGACGGGGTAAGGTGTGAGGGGTTAGGGGTTAAGGGTTAGGGGTTAGGGTACCTGTAGTACTAGTGAGTCCAGGGCCACACTGTGTATCTCTGGGACGGGGTAAGGTGTGAGGGGTTAAGGGTTAAGGGTTAGGGGTTAGGGTACCTGTAGTACTAGTGAGTCCAGGGCCACCCTGTGTATCTCTGGGACGGGGTAAGGTGTGAGGGGTTAAGGGTTAAGGGTTAGGGGTTAGGGGTTAAGGGTACCTGTAGTACTAGTGAGTCCAGGGCCACCCTGTGTATCTCTGGGACGGGGTAAGGTGCGAAGGGTTAGGGGTTAGGGGTTAAGGGTACCTGTAGTACTAGTGAGTCCAGGGCCACCCTGTGTATCTCTGGGACGGGGTAAGGTGCGAAGGCCTCGTAGTCGGACTCAGAATAGAGCCGATAACACACCCCGGGTCCTGTCCTCCCGGCCCGGCCTTTCCTCTGCTCAGAACTGGCTCGGCTGATCCAGAACTCCTGCAGACGCTGCATCTTCGCCTTCGGGTCAAAACTCATCTCCTTCACCTTGCCTGGAGGACACATTCAGAGGTAATACATTGTGTTCTCTATCCTTCACCTTGCCTGGAGGACACGTTCAGAGGTAATACATTGTGTTCTCTATCCTTCACCTTGCCTGGAGGACACATTCAGAGGTAATACATTGTGTTCTCTATCCTTCACCTTGCCTGGAGGACACGTTCAGAGGTAATACATTGTGTTCTCTATCCTTCACCTTGCCTGGAGGAGACGTTCAGAGGTAATACATTGTGTTCTCTATCCTTCACCTTGCCTGGAGGACACGTTCAGAGGTAATTCATTGTGTTCTCTATCCTTCACCTTGCCTGGAGGACACGTTCAGAGGTAATACATTGTGTTCTCTATCCTTCACCTTGCCTAGAGGACACGTTCAGAGGTAATACATTGTGTTCTCTATCCTTCACCTTGCCTAGAGGACCTGTTCAGAGGTAATACATTGTGTTCTCTATCCTTCACCTTGCCTAGAGGACCTGTTCAGAGGTAATACATTGTGTTCTCTATCCTTCACCTTGCCTAGAGGACCTGTTCAGAGGTAATACATTGTGTTCTCTATCCTTCACCTTGCCTAGAGGACACGTTCAGAGGTAATACATTGTGTTCTCTATCCTTCACCTTGCCTAGAGGACACGTTCAGAGGTAATACATTGTGTTCTCTATCCTTCACCTTGCCTAGAGGACCTGTTCAGAGGTAATACATTGTGTTCTCTATCCTTCACCTTGCCTAGAGGACCTGTTCAGAGGTAATACATTGTGTTCTCTATCCTTCACCTTGCCTAGAGGACCTGTTCAGAGGTAATACATTGTGTTCTCTATCCTTCACCTTGCCTAGAGGACACGTTCAGAGGTAATACATTGTGTTCTCTATCCTTCACCTTGCCTAGAGGACCTGTTCAGAGGTAATACATTGTGTTCTCTATCCTTCACCTTGCCTGGAGGACCTGTTCAGAGGTAATACATTGTGTTCTCTATCCTTCACCTTGCCTAGAGGACCTGTTCAGAGGTAATTCATTGTGTTCTCTATCCTTCACCTTGCCTGGAGGACACGTTCAGAGGTAATACATTGTGTTCTCTATCCTTCACCTTGCCTAGAGGACCTGTTCAGAGGTAATACATTGTGTTCTCTATCCTTCACCTTGCCTGGAGGACACGTTCAGAGGTAATTCATTGTGTTCTCTATCCTTCACCTTGCCTGGAGGACAAATAGGTGAGGTCTTTGAAGAAGCTTTTATCTGTTTGTCCCCAGACTGACACAACGATGACATTGACCAGGCTCCTCTATGTCCAACAGACAGCAGTTATCGTTTTATTTAACCTTTATGTAAACTAGTCAGTTAAGAATATTTACAACGACAGTCCTACCCCCCCCCCCCCTCCATCCCCCCGGGACAAACCCGGACGACGCTGGGGCCAATTGTGCGCCGCCCTATTGGACTCCCAATCACGGCCGTATGTAATACAGCCTGGATTCCAAACCAGGGACTGTAGTGACGCCTCTTGCACTGAGACGCAGTGTCTTAGACCGCTGGGCACACTTCGGGAGTTCCAGGTGGCGCTTCGGTTTTGTCTTACCCGAGTCGACGACGAAGCGCACCCCGTCGATGGTGACGGATGTCTCCGCTACGTTGGTAGAGATGATGCATTTCCTCACTCCCGGAGGAGAGATGTCAAAGACCTACGGACACAACATATAATACACGGTTTCATGTTTTAGCCCCGATGCCCCGGGAACAGTATGATTAAAGCCTTGTTGTGAGCCATCCAGCATGGACTTGGGTGACACAGGCACTTTTATAATCATCAGACTTAATTAATACTTTATAGCTGCAGGTGTCCACCTGACCCTAGAGCTGCCCCCTAGACCTGCCCCTAGAGCTAACCCTAGAGCTAACCCTAGAGCTACCCCCTAGACCTGCCCCTAGAGCTAACCCTAGAGCTAACCCTAGACCTGCCCCTAGAGCTAACCCTAGAGCTAACCCTAGAGCTAACCCTAGACCTGCCCCTAGAGCTAACCCTAGAGCTAACCCTAGAGCTACCCCCTAGACCTGCCCCTAGAGCTAACCCTAGAGCTAACCCTAGAGCTAACCCTAGACCTGCCCCCTAGAGCTAACCCTAGAGCTAACCCTAGAGCTACCCCCTAGACCTGCCCCTAGAGCTAACCCTAGAGCTAACCCTAGACCTGACCCTAGAGCTACCCCCTAGACCTGCCCCTAGAGCTAACCCTAGAGCTAACCCTAGAGCTACCCCCTAGACCTGCCCCTAGAGCTAACCCTAGAGCTAACCCTAGACCTGCCCCTAGAGCTACCCCCTAGACCTGCCCCTAGAGCTAACCCTAGACCTGCCCCTAGACCTGCCCCTAGACCTGCCCCTAGAGCTGCCCCTAGAGCTGCCCCTAGAGCTGCTCATAGTCCTGTCCCCTAGACCTGCCCCTAGAGCTAACCCTAGAGCTAACCCTAGACCTGCCCCTAGACCTGCCCCTAGACCTGCCCCTAGAGCTGCCCCTAGAGCTGCTCATAGTCCTGTCCCCTAGACCTGCCCCTAGAGCTGCTCATAGTCCTGTCCCCTAGACCTGCCCCTAGAGCTGCCCCCTAGAGCTGCCCCCTAGACCTGCCCCCTAGAGCTAACCCTAGACCTGCCCCCTAGACCTGCCCCTAGACCTGCCCCTAGACCTGCCCTCTAGACCAGCCCATAGACCTGCCCCCTAGACCTGCCCCTAGACCTGACCCTAGACCTGCCCCTAGAGCTGCCCCCTAGACCAGCCCATAGACCTGCCCCCTAGACCTGCCCCTAGAGCTGACCCTAGACCTGCCCCTAGACCTGCCCCTAGACCTGCCCCCTAGACCTGCCCCTAGAGCTGCTCATAGACCTGGCCCCTAGAGCTGCTCATAGACCTGCCCCTAGAGCTGCCCCCTAGACCTGCCCCTAGACCTGCCCCCTAGACCTGTCCCTAGACCTGCCCATAGACCTGCCCCCTAGACCTGCCCCCTAGACCTGCCCCCTAGACCTGCCCCTAGACCTGTCCCTAGACCTGCCCCCTAGACCTGCCCCTAGACCTGCCCCCTAGACCTGCCCCCTAGACCTGCCCCATAGACCTGCCCCTAGAGCTGCCCCCTAGACCTGCCCATAGACTGTCCTATATTCATACATGGGGCTATGAACTATGAATTGAGCTCAGTGTGTCAGGGAAACGTTACTGTACCTCATCCTGCTGTACTGTACCTCATCCTGCTCTACTGTACCTCATCCTGCTCTACTGTACCTCATCCTGCTGTACTGTACCTCATCCTGCTGTACTGCTACTGTACCTCATCCTGCTGTACTGTACCTCATCCTGCTGTACTGTACCTCATCCTGCTGTACTGTTACTGTACCTCATCCTGCTGTACTGCTACTGTACCTCATCCTGCTGTACTGTTACTGTACCTCATCCTGCTGTACTGTACCTCATCCTGCTGTACTGTACCTCATCCTGCTGTACTGTTACTGTACCTCATCCTGCTGTACTGCTACTGTACCTCATCCTGCTGTACTGTTACTGTACCTCATCCTGCTGTACTGTACCTCATCCTGCTGTACTGTTACTGTACCTCATCCTGCTGTACTGTTACTGTACCTCATCCTGCTGTTACTGTACCTCATCCTGCTGTACTGTTACTGTACCTCATCCTGCTGTACTGCTACTGTACCTCATCCTGCTGTACTGTTACTGTACCTCATCCTGCTGTACTGTACCTCATCCTGCTGTACTGTTACTGTACCTCATCCTGCTGTACTGTACCTCATCCTGCTGTACTGTTACTGTACCTCATCCTGCTGTACTGCTACTGTACCTCATCCTGCTGTACTGTTACTGTACCTCATCCTGCGGTACTGTACCTCATCCTGCTGTACTGTTACTGTACCTCATCCTGCTGTACTGTACCTCATCCTGCTGTACTGTACCTCATCCTGCTGTACTGTTACTGTACCTCATCCTGCTGTACGGTTACTGTACCTCATCCTGCTGTACGGTTACTGTACCTCATCCTGCTGTACTGTACCTCATCCTGCTGTACTGTACCTCATCCTGCTGTACTGTACCTCATCCTGCTGTACTGTACCTCATCCTGCTGTACTGTTACTGTACCTCATCCTGCTGTACTGTTACTGTACCTCATCCTGCTGTACTGTTACTGTACCTCATCCTGCTGTACTGTTACTGTACCTCATCCTGCTGTACTGTTACTGTACCTCATCCTGCTGTACTGTTACTGTACCTCATCCTGCTGTACTGCTACTGTACCTCATCCTGCTGTACTGTTACTGTACCTCATCCTGCTGTACTGTTACTGTACCTCATCCTGCTGTACTGTACTTCATCCTGCTGTACTGTACCTCATCCTGCTGTACTGTTACTGTACCTCATCCTG
The DNA here is from genome assembly GCF_029448725.1 of Salvelinus fontinalis. Lineage (NCBI taxonomy): Eukaryota > Metazoa > Chordata > Actinopteri > Salmoniformes > Salmonidae > Salvelinus > Salvelinus fontinalis. Next base: position 14,664,088 of record NC_074697.1, on the reverse strand, counting down.
CTGTACTGTACTTCATCCTGCTGTACTGTACCTCATCCTGCTGTACTGTTACTGTACCTCATCCTGCTGTACTGTTACTGTACCTCATCCTGCTGTACTGTTACTGTACCTCATCCTGCTGTACTGTTACTGTACCTCATCCTGCTGTACTGTACCTCATCCTGCTGTACTGTTACTGTACCTCATCCTGCTGTACTGTTACTGTACCTCATCCTGTTGTTCTGTTACTGTACCTCATCCTGCTGTACTGTACCTCATCCTGCTGTACTGCTACTGTACCTCATCCTGCTGTACTGCTACTGTACCTCATCCTGCTGTACTGTTACTGTACCTCATCCTGCTGTACTGTTACTGTACCCCATCCTGCTGTACCTCATCCTGCTGTACTGTACCTCATCCTGCTGTACTGTCACTGTACCTCATCCTGCTGAACTCTTACTGTACCTCATCCTGCTGTACAGCTACTGTACCTCATCCTGCTGTACTGTTACTGTACCTCATCCTGCTGTACTGTTACTGTACCTCATCCTGCTGTACTGTTACTGTACCTCATCCTGCTGTACTGTTACTGTACCTCATCCTGCTGTACTGTTACTGTACCTCATCCTGCTGTACTGTTACTGTACCTCATCCTGCTGTACTGTACTTCATCCTGCTGTACTGTACTTCATCCTGCTGTACTGTACCTCATCCTGCTGTACTGTTACTGTACCTCATCCTGCTGTACTGTACCTCATCCTGCTGTACTGTACCTCATCCTGCTGTACTGTACCTCATCCTGCTGTACTGTACCTCATCCTGCTGTACTGTACCTCATCCTGCTGTACTGTTACTGTACCTCATCCTGCTGTACTGTTACTGTACCTCATCCTGCTGTACTGTTACTGTACCCCATCCTGTTGTACTGTTACTGTACCTCATCCTGCTGTACTGTTACTGTACCTCATCCTGCTGTACTGTTACTGTACCTCATCCTGCTGTACTGTACTTCATCCTGCTGTACTGTACCTCATCCTGCTGTACTGTACCTCATCCTGCTGTACTGTTACTGTACCTCATCCTGCTGTACTGTTACTGTACCTCATCCTGCTGTACTGTACTTTATCCTGCTGTACTGTACCTCATCCTGCTGTACTGTACCTCATCCTGCTGTACTGTTACTGTACCTCATCCTGCTGTACTGTTACTGTACCTCATCCTGCTGTTACTGTACCTCATCCTGCTGTACTGTACCTCATCCTGTTGTACTGTTACTGTACCTCATCCTGCTGTACTGTACCTTATCCTGCTGTACCAGGGACAGGGTGCTGTGGAGGGGCAGGACGATCCAGCGCTTGGTGTGTGTGGCGTAGGCCTGGCATGCCTCCAAGATGGTAGATATCTCTGCCACGCCGCTGAGGAACAGAAGCAGGTCGCCCCTCTCCTCGGGCGGGTAGCGCTGGTCGATGCCCTGCAGCACACGGAGGTATGGCCGGGGGTCCAGCTTCTCCGACCGGGACGGCTGCTCGTCTTGTGGGATGGGCTGGTAGATCACCTACATATCAGAGAGAGAGAGAGGGAGGGTGATACAGCCATCATCCTTCTGGTCAAACGCACTCTATAAGGAATAGGGTGGGACTCAGCCATAGAAGAAAAGTGAGTTCCTGGAAGTCACAGGGAGAGACAGGAAGAGGCATTATCTAGAAACTGAACGGCCCAATCATTACTATATATTAAATAATAGCTCTCACTGAACGGCCCAATCATTACTATATATTAAATAATAGCTCTCACTGAACGGCCCAATCATTACTATATATTAAATAATAGCTCTCACTGAACGGCCCAATCATTACTATATATTAAATAATAGCTCTCACTGAACGGCCCAATCATTACTATATATTAAATAATAGCTCTCACTGAACGGCCCAATCATTACTATATATTAAATAATAGCTCTCACTGAACGGCCCAATCATTACTATATATTAAATAATAGCTCTCACTGAACGGCCCAATCATTACTATATATTAAATAATAGCTCTCACTGAACGGCCCAATCATTACTATATATTAAATAATAGCTCTCACTGAACGGCCCAATCATTACTATATATTAAATAATAGCTCTCACTGAACGGCCCAATCATTACTATATATTAAATAATAGCTCTCACTGAACGGCCCAATCATTACTATATATTAAATAATAGCTCTCACTGAACGGCCCAATCATTACTATATATTAAATAATAGCTCTCACTGAACGGCCCAATCATTACTATATATTAAATAATAGCTCTCACTGAACGGCCCAATCATTACTATATATTAAATAATAGCTCTCACTGAACGGCCCAATCATTACTATATATTAAATAATAGCTCTCACTGAACGGCCCAATCATTACTATATATTAAATAATAGCTCTCACTGAACGGCCCAATCATTACTATATATTAAATAATAGCTCTCACTGAACGGCCCAATCATTACTATATATTAAATAATAGCTCTCACTGAACGGCCCAATCATTACTATATATTAAATAATAGCTCTCACTGAACGGCCCAATCATTACTATATATTAAATAATAGCTCTCACTGAACGGCCCAATCATTACTATATATTAAATAATAGCTCTCACTGAACGGCCCAATCATTACTATATATTAAATAATAGCTCTCACTGAACGGCCCAATCATTACTATATATTAAATAATAGCTGTCACTGAACGGCCCAATCATTACTATATATTAAATAATAGCTCTCACTGAACGGCCCAATCATTACTATATATTAAATAATAGCTGTCACTGAACGGCCCAATCATTACTATATATTAAATAATAGCTCTCACTGAACGGCCCAATCATTACTATATATTAAATAATAGCTCTCACTGAACGGCCCAATCATTACTATATATTAAATAATAGCTCTCACTGAACGGCCCAATCATTACTATATATTAAATAATAGCTCTCACTGAACGGCCCAATCATTACTATATATTAAATAATAGCTCTCACTGAACGGCCCAATCATTACTATATATTAAATAATAGCTCTCACTGAACGGCCCAATCATTACTATATATTAAATAATAGCTCTCACTGAACGGCCCAATCATTACTATATATTAAATAATAGCTCTCACTGAACGGCCCAATCATTACTATATATTAAATAATAGCTCTCACTGAACGGCCCAATCATTACTATATATTAAATAATAGCTCTCACTGAACGGCCCAATCATTACTATATATTAAATAATAGCTCTCACTGAACGGCCCAATCATTACTATATATTAAATAATAGCTCTCACTGAACGGCCCAATCATTACTATATATTAAATAATAGCTCTCACTGAACGGCCCAATCATTACTATATATTAAATAATAGCTCTCACTGAACGGCCCAATCATTACTATATATTAAATAATAGCTCTCACTGAACGGCCCAATCATTACTATATATTAAATAATAGCTCTCACTGAACGGCCCAATCATTACTATATATTAAATAATAGCTCTCACTGAACGGCCCAATCATTACTATATATTAAATAATAGCTCTCACTGAACGGCCCAATCATTACTATATATTAAATAATAGCTCTCACTGAACGGCCCAATCATTACTATATATTAAATAATAGCTCTCACTGAACGGCCCAATCATTACTATATATTAAATAATAGCTCTCACTGAACGGCCCAATCATTACTATATATTAAATAATAGCTCTCACTGAACGGCCCAATCATTACTATATATTAAATAATAGCTCTCACTGAACGGCCCAATCATTACTATATATTAAATAATAGCTCTCACTGAACGGCCCAATCATTACTATATATTAAATAATAGCTCTCACTGAACGGCCCAATCATTACTATATATTAAATAATAGCTCTCACTGAACGGCCCAATCATTACTATATATTAAATAATAGCTCTCACTGAACGGCCCAATCATTACTATATATTAAATAATAGCTCTCACTGAACGGCCCAATCATTACTATATATTAAATAATAGCTCTCACTGAACGGCCCAATCATTACTATATATTAAATAATAGCTCTCACTGAACGGCCCAATCATTACTATATATTAAATAATAGCTCTCACTGAACGGCCCAATCATTACTATATATTAAATAATAGCTCTCACTGAACGGCCCAATCATTACTATATATTAAATAATAGCTCTCACTGAACGGCCCAATCATTACTATATATTAAATAATAGCTCTCACTGAACGGCCCAATCATTACTATATATTAAATAATAGCTCTCACTGAACGGCCCAATCATTACTATATATTAAATAATAGCTCTCACTGAACGGCCCAATCATTACTATATATTAAATAATAGCTCTCACTGAACGGCCCAATCATTACTATATATTAAATAATAGCTCTCACTGAACGGCCCAATCATTACTATATATTAAATAATAGCTCTCACTGAACGGCCCAATCATTACTATATATTAAATAATAGCTCTCACTGAACGGCCCAATCATTACTATATATTAAATAATAGCTCTCACTGAACGGCCCAATCATTACTATATATTAAATAATAGCTCTCACTGAACGGCCCAATCATTACTATATATTAAATAATAGCTCTCACTGAACGGCCCAATCATTACTATATATTAAATAATAGCTCTCACTGAACGGCCCAATCATTACTATATATTAAATAATAGCTCTCACTGAACGGCCCAATCATTACTATATATTAAATAATAGCTCTCACTGAACGGCCCAATCATTACTATATATTAAATAATAGCTCTCACTGAACGGCCCAATCATTACTATATATTAAATAATAGCTCTCACTGAACGGCCCAATCATTACTATATATTAAATAATAGCTCTCACTGAACGGCCCAATCATTACTATATATTAAATAATAGCTCTCACTGAACGGCCCAATCATTACTATATATTAAATAATAGCTCTCACTGAACGGCCCAATCATTACTATATATTAAATAATAGCTCTCACTGAACGGCCCAATCATTACTATATATTAAATAATAGCTCTCACTGAACGGCCCAATCATTACTATATATTAAATAATAGCTCTCACTGAACGGCCCAATCATTACTATATATTAAATAATAGCTCTCACTGAACGGCCCAATCATTACTATATATTAAATAATAGCTCTCACTGAACGGCCCAATCATTACTATATATTAAATAATAGCTCTCACTGAACGGCCCAATCATTACTATATATTAAATAATAGCTCTCACTGAACGGCCCAATCATTACTATATATTAAATAATAGCTCTCACTGAACGGCCCAATCTTTAATTTCAACAGCCTGACCCTGCCACTTTGTTTGGCAGAATGAAAAACAGGACGAGAGAAATTTTAGGCCTAACCACTTTATAATTCACAGGACATTTCTCCAAAAAGTATGATCTTTGTCCCCATGTGCAGTTGCAAACCGTAGTCTGACTTTTTATGGCGGTTTTGGAGCAGTGGCTTCTTCCTTGCTGAGCGGCCTTTCAGGTTATGTCGATATAGGACTCGTTTTACTGTGGATATAGATACTTTTGTACCTGTTTCCTCCAGCATCTTCACAAGGTCCTTTGCAGTTGTTCTGGGATTGATTCGCACTTTTCGCACCAAAGTACGTTCATCTCTAGGAGACAGAACGCGTCTCCTTCCTGAGCGGTATGACGGCTGCGTGGTCCCATGGTGTTTGTACTTGCGTACTATTGTTTGTACAGATGAACGTGGTACCTTCAGGCATTTAGAAATTGCTCCCAAGGATGAAACAGACTTGTGGAGATATAAAAAAAAAAATTCTGAGGTCTTGGCTGATTTCTTTTGGTTTTCCCATGATGTCAAGCAAAGAGGCACTGAGTTTGAAGGTAGGCCTTGAAATACATGCACAGGTACACCTCCAATTGACTCAAATGATGTCAATTAGCCTATCAGAAGCTTCTAAAGCCATGACATAATTTTCTGGAATTTTCCAAGCTGTTTAAAGGCACAGTCAACTTAGTGTATGTAAACTTCTGACCCACTGGAATTGTAATACAGTGAAATAATCTGTATGTAAACAATTGTTGGAAAAATGACTTGTGTCATGCACAAAGTAGATGTCCTAACTGACTTGCCAAAACTATAGTTTGTTAACAAGACATTTGTGGAGTGGTTGAAAAACGAGTTTTAATGACTCCAACCTGAGCGTATGTAAACTTCCGACTTCAACAGTATACAACATCTCTGAGTGCTGTCTATTCCTATACTTATGATATAGCATAACCCAGGTCAGTGGACTTAGTCTCTGAGCGGAAAGCTGCAAGGTTACCAGGTGCACAAGGTCCAGAGGGTTTTCAAACCTCTCCCTGGGGACACCCAGCCAGTCCATTCATTTCAACTCATCCACACCTGATTCCACTTGTCAACTAAATCATCAAGCCCTTGACGAGGTGAATCAGGTGAGCTTGTTCAGGGCTACAACCAAAATATGAAACGTCTGGGGGGGGGGGGGGGGGGGGGGGGGGTCCCAGAGGAGAGGTTTGAAATCTATTGTCCACTCACCTGTATAGGGAAGAGCCTGCCCGGTACCTGCAGTACAGGTGCAGTATTAAAGTAGCTGGAGAAGAGTTTGATGTTGATGGTGGCAGACATGAGGACCAGGCGGAGGTCGGGGCGGGTGGCCAGGAGGGAGCGCAGGACCCCGAGGAGGAAGTCACAGTGCAGGTGTCGCTCATGCACCTCATCGACAATCAACACCTGGGTGGAATAGGGAGGTAGATCCACACACGGACAGGTTATGGAACAACTAGGGGAGGTAGATCCACACACGGACAGGTTATGGAACAACTAGGGGAGGTAGATCCACACACGGACAGGTTATGGAACAACTAGGGGAGGTAGATCCACACACGGACAGGTTATGGAACAACTAGGGGAGGTAGATCCACACACGGACAGGTTATGGAACAACTAGGGGAGGTAGATCCACACACGGACAGGTTATGGAACAACTAGGGGAGGTAGATCCACACACGGACAGGTTATGGAACAACTAGGGGAGGTAGATCCACAGGACAGACAGGTTATGGAACAACTAGGGGAGGTAGATCCACACACGGACAGGTTATGGAACAACTAGGGGAGGTAGATCCACACACGGACAGGTTATGGAACAACTAGGGGAGGTAGATCCACACACGGACAGGTTATGGAACAACTAGGGGAGGTAGATCCACACACGGACAGGTTATGGAACAACTAGGGGAGGTAGATCCACACACGGACAGGTTATGGAACAACTAGGGGAGGTAGATCCACACACGGACAGGTTATGGAACAACTAGGGGAGGTAGATCCACACACGGACAGGTTATGGAACAACTAGGGGAGGTAGATCCACAGGACAGACAGGTTATGGAACAACTAGGGGAGGTAGATCCACACACGGACAGGTTATGGAACAACTAGGGGAGGTAGATCCACAGGACAGACAGGTTATGGAACAACTAGGGGAGGTAGATCCACACACGGACAGGTTATGGAACAACTAGGGGAGGTAGATCCACACACGGACAGGTTATGGAACAACTAGGGGAGGTAGATCCACAGGACAGACAGGTTGTGGAACAACTAGGAGAGGTAGATCCACAGGACAGACAGGTTATGGAACAACTAGGGGAGGTAGATCCACAGGACAGACAGGTTATGGAACAACTAGGGGAGGTAGGTCCACACACGGACAGGTTATGGAACAACTAGGGGAGGTAGATCCACACACGGACAGGTTATGGAACAACTAGGGGAGGTAGATCCACACACGGACAGGTTATGGAACAACTAGGGGAGGTAGATCCACAGGACAGACAGGTTGTGGAACAACTAGGAGAGGTAGATCCACACACGGACAGGTTATGGAACAACTAGGGGAGGTAGATCCACAGGACAGACAGGTTATGGAACAACTAGGGGAGGTAGATCCACAGGACAGACAGGTTATGGAACAACTAGGGGAGGTAGGTCCACACACGGACAGGTTGTGGAACAACTAGGGGAGGTAGATCCACAGGACAGACAGGTTATGGAACAACTAGGGGAGGTAGGTCCACACACGGACAGGTTATGGAACAACTAGGGGAGGTAGGTCCACACACGGACAGGTTATGGAACAACTAGGGGAGGTAGATCCACAGGACAGACAGGTTATGGAACAACTAGGGGAGGTAGATCCACACACGGACAGGTTATGGAACAACTAGGGGAGGTAGATCCACACACGGACAGGTTATGGAACAACTAGGGGAGGTAGATCAACACACGGACAGGTTATGGAACAACTAGGGGAGGTAGATCCACAGGACAGACAGGTTATGGAACAACTAGGGGAGGTAGATCCACACACGGACAGGTTATGGAACAACTAGGGGAGGTAGATCCACACACGGACAGGTTATGGAACAACTAGGGGAGGTAGATCCACAGGACAGACAGGTTGTGGAACAACTAGGAGAGGTAGATCCACAGGACAGACAGGTTATGGAACAACTAGGGGAGGTAGATCCACAGGACAGACAGGTTATGGAACAACTAGGGGAGGTAGGTCCACACACGGACAGGTTATGGAACAACTAGGGGAGGTAGATCCACAGGACAGACAGGTTATGGAACAACTAGGGGAGGTAGATCCACACACGGACAGGTTATGGAACAACTAGGGGAGGTAGATCCACACACGGACAGGTTATGGAACAACTAGGGGAGGTAGATCCACACACGGACAGGTTATGGAACAACTAGGGGAGGTAGATCCACAGGACAGACAGGTTATGGAACAACTAGGGGAGGTAGGTCCACACACGGACAGGTTATGGAACAACTAGGGGAGGTAGATCCACAGGACAGACAGGTTATGGAACAACTAGGGGAGGTAGGTCCACACACGGACAGGTTATGGAACAACTAGGGGAGGTAGGTCCACACACGGACAGGTTATGGAACAACTAGGGGAGGTAGGTCCACACACGGACAGGTTATGGAACAACTAGGGGAGGTAGATCCACACACGGACAGGTTATGGAACAACTAGGGGAGGTAGATCCACAGGACAGACAGGTTATGGAACAACTAGGGGAGGTAGGTCCACACACGGACAGGTTATGGAACAACTAGGGGAGGTAGGTCCACACACGGACAGGTTATGGAACAACTAGGGGAGGTAGGTCCACACACGGACAGGTTATGGAACAACTAGGGGAGGTAGATCCACACACGGACAGGTTATGGAACAACTAGTGTGTGTCCCAAGTGTCCCAAATGGAACCCTATTCCCTGTATAGTGCACTACTTTAGACCAGAGCCCTATTCCCTATATAGTGCACTACTTTAGACCAGAGCCCTATTCCCTATATAGTGCACTACTTTAGACCAGAGCCATATTCCCTATATAGTGCACTACTTTAGACCAGAGCCATATTCCCTATATAGTGCACTACTTTAGACCAGAGCCCTATTCCCTATATAGTGCACTACTTTAGACCAGAGCCCTATTCCCTATATAGTGCACTACTTTAGACCAGAGCCCTATGGGAACAATTGGGACACAGCCCTAGAAAGGCATAAAACCCCTAGATACAGTGAGAGACAGTTACCCGTCTGTTCTGTAACCCACCTGGTCTATACACAGTTCATTCAGAAAGTATTCAGACCCCATGACTTTTATTTTTTTAACATTACAGCCTTATTCTAAAATGGATTAAATCGTTTTATAAATTCTATAATTGATTAAATAAAATACAAATCCTCAGCAATCTACACACAATACCCCATAATGACAAAGCGAAAATAGGTTTTTAGAATTTTTTGAAAATTTGTTAAAAATAAACAAACAAGAATACCTTATTTACATAAGTATTCAGACCCTTTACTATGAGACTCAAAAATGAGCTCAGGTGCATCCTGTTTCCATTGATCATCATTGAGATCTTTCTACAATTTGATTGGAGTCCACCTGCAGCATTGAAGGTCCCCAAGAACACAGAGGCCTCCATCATTCTTAAATGGAAGAAGTTTGGAACCACCAAGACTCTTCCTAGAGCTGGCGGCCCAGCCAAACTGAGCAATCGGGGGAGAAGGGCCTTGGTCAGGGAGGTGACCCAGAACCCGATGGTAACTCTGACAGAGCTCCAGAGTTCCTCTGTGGAGATGGGAGAACCTTCCAGAAAGACAACCATCTCTGCAGCACTCCACCAATCAGGCCTATATGGTAGAATGGCCAGACGGAAGCCACTCCTCAGTAAAAAGGCATCTAAAGGACTCTGACCATGAGAAACAAGATTCTCTGGTCTGATGAAACCAAGATTGAACTCTTTGGCCTGAATGCCAAACATCACGTCTGAAGGAAACCTGGCACCATCCCTACGGTGAAGCATGGTGGTGGCAGCATCGTGTTATGGGGATGTTTGTCAGTGGCAGGGACTGGTAGACTAGTCAGGATCGAGGGAAAGATGAACGGAGCAAAGTACAGACAGATCCTTGATGAGGTCCTGAGCGCTATGGAGCAGGTTCATCATACTGGGGTGAAGGTTCACCTTCCTAAGCACACAGCCAAGACAACGCAGGAGTGGCTTCGGGACAAGTCTCTGAATGTCTTTGGGTGGCCCAGCCAGAGCCCGGACTTGAACCCGATCTAACATCTCTGGAGAGACCTGGAAATAGCTGTGCAGCGACGCTCCCCATCCAACCTGACAGAGCTTGAGAGGATCTGCAGAGAAAAATGGGAGAAACTCCCCAAATACAGGTGTGCCAAGCTTGTAGTGGCATACCCAAGAAGACTCAAGACTGTAATCGCTTCGTCATTATGGGGTATTGTGTGTAGATTGATGAGAAAAAAACATATTTAATCTATTTTAGAATAAGGCTGTAACGTAACAAAATGTGGGGGAAAAATCAAGAGCTCTAAATACTTTCCAAATGCACTATATATTATCAGGTATATTTTATATTTATATATATTATATTTACCTGGAATATATTATATTTACCTGGTATATATATTACAACTGGGTGGTTCAAGCCCTGAATGCTGATTGGCTGACAGCCGTGGTATATCAGACCATAAACCACGGGTATGACAAAACATTAATTTGTACTGCTCTATCATTTTGTTCATAACCAGTTTATCAAAGCAATAAGGAACCTCGTGGGTTTGAGGTATATGGCTAAGAGCTGTATCCAGGCACTCTGGTTGAGAGAATGCCAAGAGTGTGCAAAGCTGTCAAGGCAAAGGGTGGCTACTTTAATAATCAAACATCTAAAATATATTTTGATTTGTTTAATACTTTTTTGGTTACTACATGATTACATATGTGTTATTTCATAGTTTTGATGTCTTCACTATTATTGTACAATGTAGAAAATAGTACAAATAAAGAAAATCCCTTGAATGAGTAGGTGTCCAAACCTTTGACTGGTATTGTATATTATATTACCTGGTACTGCTCCAGGTCCCCGTCAGCCTGTATCTGTCTCAGTAGTAACCCCTCTGTCAGGAACAACAGCTTGGTGGATGGGGTACGGGTCCCCTCGAAACGGATCTGATACCCAACCTGCAGATAAAACACAGCTGTGTGTCAGTGTGCTTGTAGGTCTGATAAATGTCTGGCTGTTGATTTGGTCTTTGTGTAAAGTGTACAACATTGTGAAAAATGATCTCTTTCAGAGAAGAAAAAACACTTACTATTGTGTGAAAAATGATTACATTTTGTTTGATATTCCAAAAACTATATTTTTCAAGCCTGTAAATAAACAGCTTTTTACTACACCACTACCTACCTTGGAGCCATACTGGTTGAGACTCTCGAAGCTGACCCTCTTGGCGAGGGAGATACAGGCAATCCGTCGTGGCTGAGTGCAAGCTATGTGACTGAACCCAGAGGAGAGGAGGTACTGGGGGACCTGGGTGGACTTTCCACAGCCTGTATCCCCCGCCACCACTACTACCGGGTTAGCCCGCACCAACTCCACGATCCGGTCCCGGTACTGGAAAATAGGAAGGGCTTTCTGCTCAGTCCTCAACTTGGCCAGCTTCCCAAAGCTCTGCCTCTGGCTGAAGTCCAGGAAGTGCAGCAAAGCCAGGCGACAGTCAGCTACCTCCTGACTCCCTGGGCCTGACGAGCTGTGTCTCTGATCAGACCTCCCCGTCTCCAACCTCTCCTCTGTGTCTTTGGTACAAACTGACACGTTGATCCGATAGCGGGCGTCATATTCCTTAGGCAGACCCAGATCTACAGTCTTCTTCCTATCTCTGCCCTCCTCCATGTCTTCCTTCCTGCTGCCCCCGGACATGTCCTTCTTGGTTTTGAACCTCTGGAAGCGCTCGAAGAAGCTCCAGAACTCTTTGTGTTCCGTGGTTCCGTTCTGGATGTAGTCATGGCGACGGAAAAATATCTGGTCCATCTGAGCCCGGCACTGAGGACTGTCCCAGTCCCAGCTACGGCTGTCTCTTCTCCTCTCTGACATCTCTAACGTTACAGCTTTATATAACACACACACTCACGACTCTGACATCAAGTCAACCAGATGATTAGTAAGTCAATAAGGCTAGCTAGACGCTCACTCAATAGTCTCTTAACATAGAAGTCTAAGTTAGTTAGCTAGTAGAGTAGTTGGCTACTAGCTAGCAACTCCTTTGCATTCAAGATAAACAATGTGTAAGCTAGCTATAGCTAAATGTTATCTTGGTTTAGTTTATTTAACAATCCAAATACCCATAATCAATCCAGTAATCCGTTTAGTTTATGCTTTCCTGTTTCACCAGATCAATATTCAAGATAGCGCCAACAGAAAAATGAATACAAAACGATTGACTAAGTTAGCAGCGGAACAATAATAAGGACGGTCCGTCTGAACTATTGTCCGGTGACAACTGCTGCCATTGGGTATATAGTTCCGCATGGCGAAGTTGATTTCTGTCACATTTTTTAATTTCACCTTTATTTAACCAGGCAGACTAATTGAGAACAAGTTCTCATTTACAACTGCGACCTGGCCATTGACAAATCAAATATTTTATTGGAAATGTTTTAAATGAAATCTCAAACCATGTTTGGTTCCTATGTTATGTTTCTTGTGAATACTGTAATAGCAAACACATGCAATATTCAGATCATTTTACCGGTTGCAATTATTCATTTTAGAAACATCTTGAACTGCATTCTTTGTAGTTTAAGTATCACTCTGCACTGATCAAGAAAGGGCTGGCTGACAAAAGCTCTACTGTTCTCTACTGTATTTTCATCAGAAACAGTCCAGTCTCCACCTCCACTGAGGCTTATCAGATTGTCAGAGTACAGAAGGCTGTATAGCAGGTAGGGATATTTGCATTGTGGCTGGGGAAATGGAGAGAACAGGTGGAGGTGTGGAGAACTCTGGAGCTGACATCGGCCTGGTCGTCTGGTCTCTACTGACCTTCTGTCTTCTGTCTGGTCCTGCCACAGGTACTATGGTGGCGATTACTGTGTGATTAGCTCAGCTGCACAGTAGAGGTCAATTCAAATTAAAAACTCACATTTTCCAAAACTAGCGGCTGCCTAATCATGATTAACTGGGGAGAAGTCCTCACAATAACCTAAAATACAGTCATATGTTAACAACATGATTGATGTTTACAGATATTCTCTTCTCACAGGTGACCAACATGCCCACTGCTCTGAGTTCCTCCGTCTCAGCCCTCCGACTCTTCTGGTGAGGCTCCTCAGATTCTCCTCTGAGCAGGGTCCCTGTGGTTCCCCCTTAGACCTCCCTCCTTCAGGCCTGCCATCTGGCCAGGGCCTCCCTCCACTTCCACCAGGCCTCCCAGGACTGGCCCCTGGTCCTGTGACCTGGATCCCTCTCAGCCCCACAGTAGTGATTGTCCCAGGCAGGAGGCCAGCCAGGCTGCAGCCCAGCTGGGCGAGGGTGATGGCGGGGGAGCTGTTAGAGGCGGGGCTGGTTAATGTCCTGGTAGCTGATTGGCTGCTGCCCCCAGAGCAGGAGATCACCGAAGGAGCCAGGCAAGTGGGAGAGAGGCTGGCACAGACCATACAGACACTACTGGTAGGTACATGTTCCACACTGTGTAAAAGGTGTCCAGTAATATGCTTTAACTGGGTCAGGGAAACTGGCCCAAATTGAACATGAGTAACTGTGTTATAGTGTAGTTATACATGATGTGGTGTTGATGTTTATTCCTCAGGAGGTTCAGGGCTCTTCTCCAGAGCTGTTCCACCTGGTAGGGTTTGGTGTTGGGGCCCATGTAGCTGGTGTGACTGGGGCCTGTTTGGAGGGAACTATTGGCAGGATCACAGGTACTGAGACACTAATATAGAGTTCCATCTGGTAAAAGTCCACTATGGGTTTCTGATGAACTGACCGGTCAAATGGAGTGTTTTAGTATGTGCTCTGATCCGACTCAGGCCTGGATCCGTTCTCTCCACTGTTTTCCGAGGCAGACAGCAGCCTGTCTCTGGATCACACTGACGCTCAGTACGTGGATGTGATTCACACCAACTTCAACCGTGAGAAACTCTACACAATAAGCCATGTAGTTACACCTCATAGTATGGTAGATTTTATTTAGACCTTTTTTAACCACTCAGTTTATGTGTATTTTTCAGCCAATGAGCCGGTAGCTCCCCTGGGGGTTCCCAGACCGTTGGGCCACGTTGATTTCTACATCGGCAGAGGAAATCAACTCCCTGGTTGTCCTCAGTCTCTCATGAAAAGTATGTGACATTTTTTTATTTTTTTTAAATCATCTAAAATATTATAACAAACATCATGCCTGGGGCCCATGTGACCTGACCAGGAAAAGCTGTGTCCTTTAGGCTATCTACCAAAACACGGAGGTTGGGATGACTCATATATTTGATGGCAGTTCTGCAGGGTAGTCACTCGCTAGCACAGTCACAAAGTCATAGAATCTGATTTTCAACCTAACCTTAAAACACACTGCTAACTTTATACCTAACCTTAAATTAAGATCAAAAAGCACATTTTTTTGTTTTCATGAATTTTTAAGATATATAGTCATTTTGACTTTGCAGCTGTCCCATGTAGTGTAGATCGCTCAGTTCTGCCTCCAGGACAAGATTCAGCCCAATAAAGGTCAACCTGTATGTGGGTGTGTTCCAGGGGAGCAGTACTTGCTGTGCAGTCACCAACGGGCCTATAGGTTGTTCACCAGCTCCATCCGGTCCTCCACCAGCTCCATCCGGTCCTCCTGCCCTCTCACAGCCTTCCCCTGCCAGGGAGTAGAGGACTTCCAGAGAGCTCTCTGTACACACTGTCACCACCCTGGCCTCAACATCTGCCCCCAGCTGGGTAAGAGACGTGATCATGTAAACCAGCTGGGTAAGAGACGTGATCATGTAAACCAGCTGGGTAAGAGACGTGATCATGTAAACCAGCTGGGTAAGAGACGTGATCATGTAAACCAGCTGGGTAAGAGACGTGATCATGTAAACCAGCTGGGTAAGATACGAGATAATGTAGACCAGCTGGGTAAGAGACACGATAATGTAGACCAGCTGGGTAAGAGACGAGATCATGTAGACCAGCTGGGTAAGAGACGAGATAATGTAGACCAGCTGGGTAAGAGACGAGATAATGTAGACCAGCTGGGTAAGAGACACGATAATGTAGACCAGCTGGGTAAGAGACACGATAATGTAGACCAGCTGGGTAAGAGACGAGATCATGTAGACCAGCTGGGTAAGAGACGAGATAATGTAGACCAGCTGGGTAAGAGACGAGATCATGTAGACCAGCTGGGTAAGAGACGAGATCATGTAGACCAGCTGGGTAAGAGACGAGATCATGTAGACCAGCTGAGTAAGAGACGAGATAATGTAGCCCAGCTGGGTAAGAGACACGATAATGTAGACCAGCTGGGTAAGAGACGAGATCATGTAGACCAGCTGGGTAAGAGACACGATAATGTAGACCAGCTGGGTAAGAGACGAGATAATGTAGACCAGCTGGGTAAGAGACGAGATAATGTAGACCAGCTGGGTAAGAGACGAGATAATGTAGACCAGCTGGGTAAGAGACACGATAATGTAGACCAGCTGGGTAAGAGACGAGATAATGTAGACCAGCTGGGTAAGAGACGTGATAATGTAGACTAGCTGGGTAAGAGACGAGATCATGTAGACCAGCTGGGTAAGAGACACGATAATGTAGACCCGCTGGGTAAGAGACGAGATAATGTAGGCCATCTGGGTAAGAGACTCGATCATGTAGACCAGCTGGGTAAGAGACGAGATAATGTAGTCCAGCTGGGTAAGAGACAAGATAATGTAGACCAGCTGGGTAAGAGACGAGATCATGTAGACAGCATAGCTCTCTGATACACATTTCTCTCTCTGAAACAAAGACGAGTCTTTCACACATGAAGAAATTGGTGTTGATGATTGGCTGTTTTCATCATCAAGACACCATCAGCTATTGGTTCTTGTCTCCTATAGGCTACGACATTAGCTGGCTGCCTCCAGATCGACCAATCACCTTCCAGCCCCTGACCGCGGTCCTGGACATCACAGCAACAGACCCGTTCTGTGGTCAGAAACTCAGGACACACACTGACAGTGTCACGTGGTTACGGTTGCTTCCTGTGGTGCAGGAACAGTTGGTTAACCCGCCTTTATGTCCCTTCTAGTGACGCCGTTCCTGTTGGAGGTGCACCTGGAGGGAAACACCTCGTTAGAAGCCCAGCTATTCATTCAGCTGAAGGGAGACGTCAGGAAAACACCTGTCATCTTGGTGTCCGGGTGAGACACTAGCATCTGGATCTTCATTTATTAATGGCTGGATCTCAAATGGGACCCTATATGGTGCACTATATACCCCCATAGTGCCCTGGTCTAATACTGTGCACTATATAACCCCATAGAGCCCTGGTCTAATACTGTGTACTATATACCCCCATAGGGCCCTGGTCTAATGTCGTGTACTATATAGGCCCTGGTATAATGCTGTGTACTATATACCCCCATAGGGCCCTGGTCTAATGCTGTGTACTATATACCCCCATAAGGCCCTGGTCTAATGCTGTGTACTATATACCCCCATAAGGCCCTGGTCTAATGCTGTGTACTATATACCCCCATAGGGCCCTAGTCTAATGTCGTGTACTATATACCCCCATAAGGCCCTGGTCTAATGCTGTGTACTATATACCCCCATAAGGCCCTGGTCTAATGCTGTGTACTATATACCCCCATAAGGCCCTGGTCTAATGCTGTGTACTATATACCCCCATAAGGCCCTGGTCTAATGCTGTGTACTATATACCCCCATAAGGCCCTGGTCTAATGCTGTGTACTATATACCCCCATAGGGCCCTAGTCTAATGTCGTGTACTATATACCCCCATAAGGCCCTGGTCTAATGCTGTGTACTATATACCCCTATAGGGCCCTGGTCTAATGCTGTGTACTATATACCCCCATAAGGCCCTGGTCTAATGCTGTGTACTATATACCCCCATAAGGCCCTGGTCTAATGCTGTGTACTATATACCCCCATAGGGCCCTGGTCTAATGCTGTGTACTATACAGTCCCATAAGGCCCTAGTCTAATGCTGTGTACTATATACCCCCATAAGGCCCTGGTCTAATGCTGTGTAGTATATACCCCCATAAGGCCCTGGTCTAATGCTGTGTACTATATACCCCCATAAGGCCCTGGTCTAATGCTGTGTACTATATACCCCCATAAGGCCCTGGTCTAATGCTGTGTACTATATACCCCCATAAGGACCTGGTCTAAAGCTGTGTACTATATACCCCCATAAGGCCCTGGTCTAATGTCGTGTACTATATAGGCCCTGGTCTAATGTCGTGTACTATATACCCCCATAAGGCCCTGGTCTAATGCTGTGTACTATATACCCCCATAAGGACCTGGTCTAATGCTGTGTACTATATACCCCCATAAGGCCCTGGTCTAATGCTGTGTACTATATACCCCCATAAGGCCCTGGTATAATGTCGTGTACTATATAGGCCCTGGTCTAATGTCGTGTACTATATAGGCCCTGGTCTAATGTCGTGTACTATATAGGCCCTGGTCTAATGTTGTGTACTATTTACATTTACATTTAAGTCATTTAGCAGACGCTCTTATCCAGAGCGACTTACAAATTGGAAAGTTCATACATATTCATCCTGGTCCCCCCGTGGGAATTGAACCCTGGTCCCCCAGTAGGAATTGAACCCACAACCCTGGCGTTGCAAGCGCCATGCTCTACCAACTGAGCCACACGGGACCACATACCCCCATAAGGCCCTGGTCTAATGCTGTGTACTATATACCCCCATAAGGCCCTGGTCTAATGCTGTGTACTATATACCCCCATAGGGCCCTGGTCCAATGCTGTGCACTATATAGGCCCTGGTCTAATGTCGTGTATTATATAGGCCCTGGTGTAATGTCGTGTACTATATAGGCCCTGGTCTAATGTCGTGTACTATATAGGCCCTGGTCTAATGTCGTGTACTATATAGGCCCTGGTCTAATGTCATGTACTATATAGGCCCTGGTCTAATGTCGTGTACTATATAGGCCCTGGTCTAATGTCGTGTACTATATAGGCCCATAGGGCCCTGGTCTAATGTCATGTACTATATAGGCCCTGGTCTAATGTCGTGTACTATATAGGCCCTGGTCTAATGTCGTGTACTATATAGGCCCTGGTCTAATGTCGTGTACTATATACCCCCATAGAGCCCTGGTCTAATGCTGTGTACTATATAGGCCCTGGTCTAATGTCATGCACTATATAGGCCCTGGTCTAATGTCGTGTACTATATAGTCCCATAGGGCCCTGGTATAATGCTGTGTACTATATAGTCCCATAAGGCCCTGGTCTAATGTCGTGTACTATATAGGGAACAGGGAACTATTTGGGATGCATCCAATGTCTTTACCCGGTGATCGTCTTAACCAACTCTTAACGTGTCGTTGACCATCGTGTCCAGTCCTTCCCTGCTGCAGTTTGAGCCTCATCAGATACACCAGTTCATGGTTTCCGTAGACCCCGCTGTTCGGGAGATCAGAACCCTGATTCTTCACTTCTACTCTCAACGTCTCCTGTACTTGTCCTGGAGGAAGACGAGGATTCGCATCAGTCGTCTAGTACTGACACAACTACCAAGACACCAGGGGTAAAATAGCATCACGACGTAAACACACAGATGAGTTCTGGATTCAACTCTCCTTCTAATTGTTATAAAGAACATCCAGGCGTCTGTGTGATGTCTGGGAGCACGAGACTTAAAAAAAAAAACAAGCCTGTGTTTGTGCATTACTTTCCCACAGGCTAGTATCTTACAGGACCCGGGGTGTTACAGCAGTAGAGAACCAGAGAGTGGAAGTGTATCTGCAGAAGGAAGAGTGAAGAAGAATGGGGGCTTTTCAAGAAGGTCAAATGCTGTGCTGGGTAATCAGAATATAACCATTCAAATATACTGAGAAAAGCCATGAAAAGACTAATTTGTTGTTCATATTTATTTTTCAAACACTTATATAAAAAACAAAATTACAGTAAGTGATTGATTTGATAAATGCTGAATATTGTTTTATTTCTAAGTTAAATTTGATAAATTTGTATGTCCTCAAAAGTTGTTTATATGCACAATGCTAACCTACAGGCAATCTCTAACGAAGCTTTATTCTGTTATAAAAGCGTTTACGTTTGGACACAAATTAAATACAATCCCTGATGAGAAATAAAAGTTGGAGGAGAAAAAAAAAGGCCATCAGGAATAAATCACATTTAAAAAAATAAAATAAAAATTATTCATCATTATGTCGCATCAGGACTTCCTGGTATTTCAACAAACTATTGGTGTCAAATACCAAATCCTAGTAGATAGGATGGAGCTGGGGGTCACTGTCTGTTTGAGCCCTTCAGTAGGCCTGCGTCTCAACTAGCACCCGATTCCCTACATAGTGTACTACCTTTAAAAACAGAGCCCTTATGGATCCTGGTCAAAAGTAGTGCACCTCATAGGGAATATGGCCCCATTTGGAATTGAGACCCCCCTCCCCCCCATGATGAGTACAAGGACAACAAGTAAAAGAGTCTGAATTCACATTTAAGAGACGGTTCTGAAAGATGGCGTAAGAGAAAACAAACGTAAGGGGAAATGATTCAAATCCAATGACAAGCAACGGAACACACAGTCTCCTTATGGACGTAACAGTGGTTCTACATAGTTATTTGTTACAAATGGCCTAAATCCTACCTGCAAAATATACCAGAAAATATTGTGTCCAATCCAATCCAAATGACTGATTGCAAAATGGCAAAACTAATATATCTAAAAAAAAATATTTAAAAAAAAAACCGCACAAAATTTGACATTATTTACAATTCTTAAAAACACTCCCCCCCCCCAAAAACGACCTATTCCTCCTCATATAAAAATACACATTTAGACACCAGTCATTAAAATAAACATTTAGACATTAAAAGGCATCTGCCTTTCTACAGAGGAAACCAACCAACGGTCCATAGTCCATCGATATGAAAAGGGGAGTGCATTTTGAGGCCTGATGTCAAAACGTGGAAAATAGTTCATCACTCCCGGATAATGAAAGGGAGCGGAGGGTTGAGGTCCCGGCGAACCAGTAATCTGTACAGTACTGGCGTGTTCATCCGTCGGAAGCACTCGTCGTTTCCCCCCCGTTTCCTGTTTAAACTAGTCGTTTCCTGTTTAAACGCCGGTCTTCTCCTTGATCCAGCCCCTGAACTTGGTGACGGTGCTGTAGATTCCAGGCTTGTCCCTACGAGCACAGCCGTCACCCCAACTCACCACTCCAGCCAGGAACATACGACTCGTACCAGGACTGGACAGAGGCCCGCCAGAATCCCCCTGAGAGAGACAGTATATGGTTATACATCTCAGTACTACTGTTGACCAGAGCCCTGTGTGGCAGCCCTATAATATGGCATGGATCAAAAGAAGTGCACTTCATAGGGACAGAGAGTTTAAAAGTAGTGCACTTCATAGGGACAGAGAGTTCAAAAGAAGTGCACTTCATAGGGACAGAGAGTACAAAAGAAGTGCACTTCATAGGGACAGAGAGTTCAAAAGTAGTGCACTTCATAGGGACAGAGAGTTCAAAAGAAGTGCACTTCATAGGGACAGAGTTCAAAAGTAGTGCACTTCATAGGGACAGAGTTCAAAAGAAGTGCACTTCATAGGGACAGAGTTCAAAAGAAGTGCACTTCATAGGGACAGAGTACAAAAGTAGTACACTTCATAGGGACAGAGAGTTCAAAAGTAGTGCACTTCATAGGGACAGAGAGTTCAAAAGAAGTGCACTTCATAGGGACAGAGAGTTTAAAAGTAGTGCACTTCATAGGGACAGAGAGTTCAAAAGTAGTGCACTTCATAGGGACAGAGAGTTCAAAAGAAGTGCACTTCATAGGGACAGAGAGTTCAAAAGAAGTGCACTTCATAGGGACAGAGAGTTCAAAAGAAGTGCACTTCATAGGGACAGAGAGTTCAAAAGTAGTGCACTTCATAGGGACAGAGAGTTCAAAAGTAGTGCACTTCATAGGGACAGAGAGTTCAAAAGTAGTGCACTTCATAGGGACAGAGTTCAAAAGTAGTACACTTCATAGGGACAGAGAGTTCAAAAGTAGTGCACTTCATAGGGACAGAGAGTTCAAAAGTAGTGCACTTCATAGGGACAGAGAGTTCAAAAGTAGTGCACTTCATAGGGACAGAGAGTTCAAAAGTAGTGCACTTCATAGGGACAGAGAGTTCAAAAGTAGTGCACTTCATAGGGACAGAGTTCAAAAGTAGTGCACTTCATAGGGACAGAGTTCAAAAGTAGTGCACTTCATAGGGACAGAGAGTTCAAAAGAAGTGCACTTCATAGGGACAGAGAGTTCAAAAGAAGTGCACTTCATAGGGACAGAGAGTTCAAAAGTAGTGCACTTCATAGGGACAGAGAGTTCAAAAGTAGTACACTTCATAGGGACAGAGTTCAAAAGTAGTACACTTCATAGGGACAGAGTTCAAAAGTAGTACACTTCATAGGGACAGAGAGTTCAAAAGTAGTGCACTTCATAGGGACAGAGAGTTCAAAAGAAGTGCACTTCATAGGGACAGAGAGTTCAAAAGTAGTGCACTTCATAGGGACAGAGAGTTCAAAAGTAGTGCACTTCATAGGGACAGAGAGTTCAAAAGTAGTGCACTTCATAGGGACAGAGAGTTCAAAAGTAGTGCACTTCATAGGGACAGAGAGTTCAAAAGAAGTGTACTTCATAGGGACAGAGAGTTCAAAAGTAGTGCACTTCATAGGGACAGAGAGTTCAAAAGTAGTGCACTTCATAGAGACAGAGAGTTCAAAAGAAGTGCACTTCATAGGGACAGAGAGTACAAAAGTAGTGCACTTCATAGGGACAGAGAGTTCAAAAGTAGTACACTTCATAGGGACAGAGTTCAAAAGTAGTACACTTCATAGGGACAGAGAGTTCAAAAGTAGTGCACTTCATAGGGACAGAGAGTTCAAAAGAAGTGCACTTCATAGGGACAGAGAGTTCAAAAGTAGAACACTTCATAGGGACAGAGAGTTCAAAAGTAGTGCACTTCATAGGGACAGAGAGTTTAAAAGTAGTGCACTTCATAGGGACAGAGAGTTCAAAAGTAGTGCACTTCATAGGGACAGAGAGTTCAAAAGTAGTGCACTTCAAAGGGACAGAGAGTTCAAAAGAAGTGTACTTCATAGGGACAGAGAGTTCAAAAGTAGTGCACTTCATAGGGACAGAGAGTTCAAAAGTAGTGCACTTCATAGGGACAGAGAGTACAAAAGTAGTGCACTTCATAGGGACAGAGAGTACAAAAGTAGTGCACTTCATAAGGACAGAGAGTACAAAAGAAGTGCACTTCATAGGGACAGAGAGTTCAAAAGTAGTGCACTTCATAGGGACAGATAGTACAAAAGAAGTGCACTTCATAGGGACAGAGAGTTCAAAAGTAGTGCACTTCATAGGGACAGAGAGTTCAAAAGTAGTGCACTTCATAGGGACAGAGAGTTCAAAAGTAGTGCACTTCATAGGGACAGAGAGTTCAAAAGTAGTGCACTTCATAGGGACAGAGAGTTCAAAAGTAGTGCACTTCATAGGGACAGAGAGTTCAAAAGTAGTGCACTTCATAGGGACAGAGAGTTCAAAAGTAGTGCACTTCATAGGGACAGAGAGTTCAAAAGAAGTGCACTTCATAGGGACAGAGAGTTCAAAAGAAGTGCACTTCATAGGGACAGAGAGTTCAAAAGAAGTGCACTTCATAGGGACAGAGAGTTCAAAAGTAGTGCACTTCATAGGGACAGAGAGTTCAAAAGTAGTGCACTTCATAGGGACAGAGAGTTCAAAAGTAGTGCACTTCATAGGGACAGAGAGTTCAAAAGAAGTGTACTTCATAGGGACAGAGAGTTCAAAAGTAGTGCACTTCATAGGGACAGAGAGTTCAAAAGTAGTGCACTTCATAGAGACAGAGAGTTCAAAAGAAGTGCACTTCATAGGGACAGAGAGTACAAAAGTAGTGCACTTCATAGGGACAGAGAGTACAAAAGTAGTGCACTTCATAAGGACAGAGAGTACAAAAGAAGTGCACTTCATAGGGACAGAGAGTTCAAAAGTAGTGCACTTCATAGGGACAGATAGTACAAAAGAAGTGCACTTCATAGGGACAGAGAGTTCAAAAGTAGTGCACTTCATAGGGACAGAGAGTTCAAAAGTAGTGCACTTCACAGGGACAGAGAGTACCTGGCAGGCGTCCACTCCTCCAGTCAGCACCCCAGCACACGTCATCCTGGAGGTGATCTGTCCTCCCATCAGGCGGTTACACACCGTACTGTTGATGATACGGACCTGGGCCTTCTGCAGGATAGATGCACCAGAGCCTAACATACAAGGACACATACCATTAGTTATGTTAGGATAGATGCACCAGAGCCTAACATACAAGGACACATACCATTAGTTATGTTAGGATAGATGCACCAGAGCCTAACATACAAGGACACATACCATTAGTTATGTTAGGATAGATGCACCAGAGCCTAACATACATACAAGGACACATACCATTAGTTATGTTAGGATAGATGCACCAGAGCCTAACATACAAGGACACATACCATTAGTTATGTTAGGATAGATGCACCAGAGCCTAACATACAAGGACACATACCATTAGTTACGTTAGGATAGATGCACCAGAGCCTAACATACAAGGACCCATACCATTAGTTATGTTAGGATAGATGCACCAGAGCCTAACATACAAGGACACATACCATTAGTTATGTTAGGATAGATGCACCAGAGCCTAACATACAAGGACCCATACCATTAGTTATGTTAGGATAGATGCACCAGAGCCTAACATACAAGGACCCATACCATTAGTTATGTTAGGATAGATGCACCAGAGCCTAACATACAAGGACCCATACCATTAGTTATGTTAGGATAGATGCACCAGAGCCTAACATACAAGGACACATACCATTAGTTATGTTAGGATAGATGCACCAGAGCCTAACATACAAGGACACATACCATTAGTTATTATCACGATGCAGGAAGTGGGGAGCATTTTATCAATCTCTAACTGTTCGGGAACATGTTCATGTAACATGTTTTTGTAATCATACGCAGCAGAAAGCTCATTTAAAAACATATTATAACATTACTATTAAATCATTAAAACTACTCGGTAAACAAACAAAAACAACTCAGTAAAACTCGGTAAACAAACAAAAACAACTCAGTAAAACTCGGTAAACAAACAAAAATATTATTCAGTACATTGTTTTCATATACACAATTAGTAACTGAGGCCAATCTACATGACTCACCTCCCTCTCGTGTGGCGCCCCAACCTGTGATCCAGACAGAGTTCCCCTGGGGGAAGGTGTGTTGTGGCGAGGGCAGACAGATGGGTCTGATGTAATCGGAGAAGGTCACGGGGCTGTCGAGCTCCATCAGAGCGATGTCGTTGTCGAAGGTGTAGGCATTGTAGTACGGGTGGGGGATCACCTGACGCAGGTTCCTCTTCTGAACGTTCTTACTGTTCTGCTTCTGGACGTGAAGGCCGAGGTACGCCTCCCATACACCTGGCTGGGAGTACCTGGAGACACACCTGGTTAGGACTGAACACACACACACGCCTCCCATACACCTGGCTGGGAATACCTGGAGACACACACCTGGTTAGGACTGAACACACACGTCTCCCATACACCTGGCTGGGAGTACCTGGAGAGATACACCTGGTTAGGACTGAACACACACACACACACGCCTCCCATACACCTGGCTGGGAATACCTGGAGAGATACACCTGGTTAGGACTGAACACACACACACGCCTCCCATACACCTGGCTGGGAATACCTGGAGACACACACCTGGTTAGGACTGAACACACACACACACACACACACACACACGTCTCCCATACACCTGGCTGGGAGTACCTGGAGAGATACACCTGGTTAGGACTGAACACACACACACGTCTCCCATACACCTGGCTGGGAATACCTGGAGACACACACCTGGTTAGGACTGAACACACACACACGCCTCCCATACACCTGGCTGGGAGTACCTGGAGACACACACCTGGTTAGGACTGAACACACACGCCTCCCATACACCTGGCTGGGAATACCTGGAGAGATACACCTGGTTAGGACTGAACACACACACACGCCTCCCATACACCTGGCTGGGAATACCTGGAGACACACACCTGGTTAGGACTGAACACACACACACACACACACACACACGTCTCCCATACACCTGGCTGGGAATACCTGGAGATATAC
The DNA here is from genome assembly GCF_029448725.1 of Salvelinus fontinalis. Lineage (NCBI taxonomy): Eukaryota > Metazoa > Chordata > Actinopteri > Salmoniformes > Salmonidae > Salvelinus > Salvelinus fontinalis. The sequence goes on along the minus strand of NC_074697.1, from coordinate 14,638,156 downwards.
ACCTGGTTAGGACTGAACACACAGACACGTCTCCCATACACCTGGTTAGGACTGAACACACACACACGCCTCCCATACACCTGGCTGGGAATACCTAGAGAGATACACCTGGTTAGGACTGAACACACAGACACGTCTCCCATACACCTGGTTAGGACTGAACACACACACACGCCTCCCATACACCTGGCTGGGAATACCTAGAGACACACACCTGGTTAGGACTGAACACACACACACGCCTCCCATACACCTGGCTGGGAATACCTAGAGACACACACCTGGTTAGGACTGAACACACACACAAGTCTCCCATACACCTGGCTTGGAATACCTGGAGAGATACACCTGGTTAGGACTGAACACACAGACACGTCTCCCATACACCTGGTTAGGACTGAACACACACGTCTCCCATACACCTGGCTGGGAATACCTGGAGACACACACCTGGTTAGGACTGAACACACACACCTCCCATACACCTGGCTGGGAGTACCTGGAGACACACACCTAGTTAGAGAGGCGAATGGCTGGGAAAACACCCAGCCACCACAGGGAGAATCATCCACAAGTACCTGGTCTTGGCGTCATCCTGTACACAGTGAGCAGCAGTAACCAGCCAGCGCTGGCTGATGATGGAAGCGCCACACACGTGCCCGGAGTTCTTAATGTGGAGGCTGACCTGCCACGGGAACTCCCCTTCCTCTGCGTCCTGGCCACCCACGATACGGCTAGTTTTAAACAGGCTCCGCCCACAATCTGAAACAACACAATCAGCATTTAGATAACAGACTCCTATACTGAGACTAATGGACTAGTTAATCACACTAACATTTAGACAGACTCCTATACTGAGACTAATGGACTAGTTAATCACACTAACATTTAGACAGACTCCTATACTGAGACTAATGGACTAGTTAATCACACTAACATTTAGACAGACTCCTATACTGAGACTAATGGACTAGTTAATCACACTAACATTTAGACAGACTCCTATACTGAGACTAATGGACTAGTCAATCACACTAACATTTAGTCAACAACAGACTCCTATACTGAGACTAATGTATTAGTCAATCACACTAACATTTAGACAACAACAGACCCCAATACTGAGACTAATGTATTAGTCAATCACACTAACATTTAGTCAACAACAGACACACCATGGTGTGGTGTGAACCATGGTGTGGTGTGGGTGTGTTGTGTTGTGGGTGTGGTGTGAACCATGGTGTGTTGTGGGTGTGTTGTGGGTGTGGTGTGAACCATGGTGTGTTGTGGGTGTGGTGTGAACCATGGTGTGTTGTGGGTGTGGTATGAACCATGGTGCGTTGTGGGTGTGGTGTGAACCATGGTGTGTTGTGGGTGTGGTGTGAACCATGGTGTCTTGTGGGTGTGGTGTGGGTGCGTTGTGGGTGTGTTGTGAACCATGGTGTGTTGTGGGTGTGTTGTGTAGTGGGTGTGGTGTGAACCATGGTGTGTTGTGGGTGTGTTGTGTAGTGGGTGTGGTGTGAACCATGGTGTGTTGTGGGTGTGGTATGAACCATGGTGCGTTGTGGGTGCGGTGTGAACCATGGTGTGTTGTGGGTGTGGTGTGGGTGTGGTGTGTAGTGGGTGTGGTGTGAACCATGGTGCGTTGTGGGTGTGGTGTGAACCATGGTGTGTTGTGGGTGTGGTGTGAACCATGGTGTGTTGTGGGTGTGTTGTGGGTGTGGTGTGAACCATGGTGTGTTGTGGGTGTGGTGTGAACCATGGTGTGTTGTGGGTGTGTTGTGGGTGTGGTGTGAACCATGGTGTGTTGTGGGTGTGTTGTGGGTGTGGTGTGAACCATGGTGTGTTGTGGGTGTGGTGTGAACCATGGTGTGTTGTGGGTGTGGTGTGAACCATGGTGTGTTGTGGGTGTGGTGTGAACCATGGTGTGTTGTGGGTGTGTTGTGGGTGTGGTGTGAACCATGGTGTGTTGTGGGTGTGGTGTGAACCATGGTGTGTTGTGGGTGTGGTGTGAACCATGGTGTGTTGTGGGTGTGGTGTGAACCATGGTGTGTTGTGGGTGTGGTGTGAACCATGGTGTGTTGTGGGTGTGGTGTGAACCATGGTGTGTTGTGGGTGTGGTGTGAACCACGGTGTGTTGTGGGGACAGAGGGAGTGTCTTACCACAGTTGGCCTCATCTGATTTGTCCTCACAGTCAGGTGTTCCATCACACTCCGGGTTCTCCTTGTTGGTACACTTGTTGTTCTCACACTTATAGGTGGAGTCAGAACACTGCACATTTTCCATGACTGGGGAGAGGAGAGAAATACCACATTCACTTCTAGGTGGAGTCTGAACACTGCACATTTTCCATAACTGGGGAGAGGAGAGAAATACCACATTCACTTCTAGGTGGAGTCAGACCCCACATTCGCCTCTAGGTGGAGTCAGAAACCCAATCGCCTCTAGGTGGAGTCAGAGCCCCCATTCGCCTCTAGGTGGAGTCAGAGCCCCCATTCGCCTCTAGGTGGAGTCAGAACCCCACATTCGCCTCTAGGTGGAGTCAGAACCCCACATTCGCCTCTAGGTGGAGTCAGAACCCCACATTCGCCTCTAGGTGGAGTCAGAACCCCACATTCGCCTCTAGGTGGAGTCAGAACCCCACATTCGCCTCTAGGTGGAGTCAGAACCCCACATTCGCCTCTAGGTGGAGTCAGAACCCCACATTCGCCTCTAGGTGGAGTCAGAACCCCACATTCGCCTCTAGGTGGAGTCAGAACCCCACATTCGCCTCTAGGTGGAGTCAGAACCCCACATTCGCCTCTAGGTGGAGTCAGAACCCCACATTCGCCTCTAGGTGGAGTCAGAACACTGCACATTTTCCATAACTGGGGAGAGGAGAGAAATACCACATTCACTTCTAGGTGGAGTCTGAGCCCCCCCATTCGCCTCTAGGTGGAGTCCGAACCCACATTCTCCTCTAGGTGGAGTCCGAACCCACATTCTCCTCTAGGTGGAGTCAGAACCCCCCATTCTCCTCTAGGTGGAGTCAGAACCCCATATTCGCCTCTAGGTGGAGTCAGAACCCACATTCTCCTCTAGGTGGAGTCAGAACACTGCACATTTTCCATAACTGGGGAGAGGAGAGAAATACCACATTCGCCTCTAGGGGGAGTCCGAGCCCCACATTCGCCTCTAGGGGGAGTCCGAGCCCCACACTCGCCTCTAGGGGGAGTCCGAGCCCCACACGCGCCTCTAGGGGGAGTCCGAGCCCACACGCGCCTCTAGGGGGAGTCCGAGCCCACACGCGCCTCTAGGGGGAGTCCGAGCCCACACGCGCCTCTAGGGGGAGTCCGAGCCCACACGCGCCTCTAGGGGGAGTCCGAGCCCACACGCGCCTCTAGGGGGATTCCGAGCCCACACGCGCCTCTAGGGGGAGTCCGAGCCCACACGCGCCTCTAGGGGGAGTCCGAGCCCACACGCGCCTCTAGGGGGAGTCCGAGCCCACACGCGCCTCTAGGGGGAGTCCGAGCCCACACGCGCCTCTAGGGGGAGTCCGAGCCCACACGCGCCTCTAGGGGGAGTCCGAGCCCACACGCGCCTCTAGGGGGAGTCCGAGCCCACACGCGCCTCTAGGGGGAGTCCGAGCCCACACGCGCCTCTAGGGGGAGTCCGAGCCCACACGCGCCTCTAGGGGGAGTCCGAGCCCACACGCGCCTCTAGGGGGAGTCCGAGCCCACACGCGCCTCTAGGGGGAGTCCGAGCCCCCACGCGCCTCTAGGTGGAGTCCGAGCCCCCACTCGCCTCTAGGTGGAGTCCGAGCCCCCACTCGCCTCTAGGTGGAGTCCGAGCCCCCACTCGCCTCTAGGTGGAGTCCGAGCCCCCACTCGCCTCTAGGTGGAGTCCGAGCCCCCACTCGCCTCTAGGTGGAGTCCGAGCCCCCACTCGCCTCTAGGTGGAGTCCGAGCCCCCATTCGCCTCTAGGTGGAGTCCGAGCCCACATTCGCCTCTGGGTGGAGTCCGAGCCCACATTCGCCTCTGGGTGGAGTCCGAGCCCACATTCGCCTCTGGGTGGAGTCCGAGCCCACATTCGCCTCTGGGTGGAGTCCGAGCCCACATTCGCCTCTGGGTGGAGTCCGAGCCCACATTCGCCTCTGGGTGGAGTCCGAGCCCACATTCGCCTCTGGGTGGAGTCCGAGCCCACATTCGCCTCTGGGTGGAGTCCGAGCCCACATTAACAATCCATCCTCAAATACTAAGACTAATAAGAGTTAGTGTGGAATCCAAATAAAATTAAAATCTGGGTTTATTTGCACAGGATACAGCAGGTGTAAAAACAGTACTTTTAAATGCTTACGAGCTATTCCTCAACAAATGCGGTTATACTACTCCTACTAAAACTGATACGCTCTCAGGCTGCAACCACCTGTAAAAAAATATTTTTGATTGATTGAACTGATGGAGAGAAACGTCTCCTCACTTCGTCCACAGTCGCTCTCGTCTGACCCGTCTCCACAGTCATCCTTCCCGTCACAGCGTTTCTTCTCCGACGCGCACTTCCCGTTCTGACATGTCAGCTCCCCCGCCTTACAAGCACCTGACGAGACATAATAAAAAACATGCTGGAAATACCTTTCAAATCACAACTTCACTTTTTGTACACTGCACCTGAAAGTAATTTAATGCGTGTCCACATGACTGAACTGTGGAAACAGGAAGAGAGTGACTGAACTGTGGAAACAGGAAGAGAGTGACTGAACTGTGGAAACAGGAAGAGAGTGACTGAACTGTGGAATCAGGAAGAGAGTGACTGAACTGTGGAAACAGGGAGAGAGTGACTGAACTGTGGAAACAGGAAGAGAGTGACTGAACTGTGGAAACAGGAAGAGAGTGACTGAACTGTGGAAACAGGAAGAGAGTGACTGAACTGTGGAAACAGGAAGAGAGTGACTGAACTGTGGAAACAGGAAGAGAGTGACTGAACTGTGGAAACAGGAAGAGAGTGACTGAACTGTGGAAACAGGAAGAGAGTGACTGAACTGTGGAAACAGGAAGAGAGTGACTGAACTGTGGAAACAGGAAGAGAGTGACTGAACTGTGGAAACAGGCAGAGAGTGACTGAACTGTGGAAACAGGCAGAGAGTGACTGAACTGTGGAAACAGGCAGAGAGTGACTGAACTGTGGAAACAGGAAGAGAGTGACTGAACTGTGGAAACAGGAAGAGAGTGACTGAACTGTGGAAACAGGAAGAGAGTGACTGAACTGTGGAAACAGGAAGAGAGTGACTGAACTGTGGAAACAGGAAGAGAGTGACTGAACTGTGGAAACAGGAAGAGAGTGACTGAACTGTGGAAACAGGAAGAGAGTGACTGAACTGTGGAAACAGGAAGAGAGTGACTGAACTGTGGAAACAGGAAGAGAGTGACTGAACTGTGGAAACAGGCAGAGAGTGACTGAACTGTGGAAACAGGCAGAGAGTGACTGAACTGGAAACAGGCAGAGAGTGACTGAACTGGAAACAGGCAGAGAGTGACTGAACTGGAAACAGGCAGAGAGTGACTGAACTGGAAACAGGCAGAGAGTGACTGAACTGGAAACAGGAAGAGAGTGACTGAACTGGAAACAGGAAGAGAGTGACCGAACTGGAAACAGGAAGAGAGTGACTGAACTGGAAACAGGCAGAGAGTGACTGAACTGGAAACAGGAAGAGAGTGACTGAACTGGAAACAGGAAGAGAGTGACTGGCTTCTGTTCCATCTGTCAACATGCCTGAGGCGTCAGACTACGGGCCCTGTGAAACATACCACAGTTCTGCTCATCGGTGTCATCTCCGCAGTCGTTCACGCCATCACACTCCCAGAACTGAGGTTTACACAGGCCGTTCTTACAGTTGATCTGAGTGGAATCACACTCTGCGAGCGCACACACACACACACACACACACACACACACACACACACACACACACACACACACACACACACACACACACACACACACACACACACACACACACACACACACACACACACACAGGTTACATTTGTTAAACAACAATCAATCATTAGTATTCATCCCATCTAAGATCCATTACAAAGGTTTCCGCAGACAAAAATCAATAAGTTTGTTAGTACTCACTGCAGTTCATCTCGTCGCTCATATCTCCACAGTCGTTCCAGCCGTCACACTTCAGATCCGTTTTGACACAACGCTGGTTGTTGCACTGAAACTTGTTGGGACAGGCTGGCGATGGAAAGACAGGAGGGGAGGGGGAGGAGTCAGGAGGGGAGAGGGAGGAGTCAGGAGGGGCGGGGGAGAGACAGGAGGGGAGAGGGAGGAGTCAGGAGGGGAGAGGGAGAGACAGGAGGGGAGAGGGAGGAGTCAGGAGGGGAGAGGGAGGAGTCAGGAGGGGCGGGGGAGAGACAGGAGGGGAGAGGGAGGAGTCAGGAGGGGAGAGGGAGGAGTCAGGAGGGGAGAGGGAGGAGTCAGGAGGGGAGAGAAAAAGACAGGAGGGGAGAGGGAGATACAGGAGGGGAGAGACAGGAGGGGAGAGACAGGAGGGGAGAGACAGGAGGGGAGAGACAGGAGGGGAGAGGGAGAGACAGGAGGGGAGATACAGGAGGGGAGAGACAGGAGGGGAGAGACAGGAGGGGAGAGACAGGAGGGGAGAGACAGGAGGGGAGAGACAGGAGGGGAGAGACAGGAGGGGAGAGACAGGAGGGGAGAGACAGGAGGGGAGAGACAGGAGGGGAGAGACAGGAGGGGAGAGACAGGAGGGGAGAGACAGGAGGGGAGAGACAGGAGGGGAGAGACAGGAGGGGAGAGACAGGAGGGGAGAGGGAGAGACAGGAGGGGAGAGGGAGAGACAGGAGGGGAGAGGGAGAGACAGGAGGGGAGAGGGAGAGACAGGAGGGGAGAGGGAGAGACAGGAGGGGAGAGGGAGAGACAGGAGGGGAGAGGGAGAGACAGGAGGGGAGAGGGAGGAGTCAGGAGGGGAGAGGGAGGAGTCAGGAGGGGAGAGGGAGGAGTCAGGAGGGGAGAGGGAGAGACAGGAGGGGAGAGGGAGAGACAGGAGGGGAGAGGGAGAGACAGGAGGGGAGAGGGAGAGACAGGAGGGGAGAGAGAGAGACAGGAGGGGAGAGACAGGAGGGGAGAGGGAGGAGTCAGGAGGGGAGAGGGAGAGACAGGAGGGGAGAGGGAGAGACAGGAGGGGAGAGGGAGAGACAGGAGGGGAGAGGAAAAGACAGGAGGGGAGAGGGAGAGACAGGAGGGGAGAGGGAGGGACAGGAGGGGAGAGGGAGGGACAGGAGGGGAGAGACAGGAGGGGAGAGGGAGGAGTCAGGAGGGGAGAGGGAGAGACAGGAGGGGAGAGACAGGAGGGGAGAGGAAAAGACAGGAGGGGAGAGGGGGGAGTCAGGAGGGGAGAGGGAGGAGTCAGGAGGGGAGAGGAAAAGACAGGAGGGGAGAGGAAAAGACAGGAGGGGAGAGGGAGATACAGGAGGGGAGAGAGAGAGACAGGAGGGGAGATACAGGAGGGGAGAGGGAGAGACAGGAGGGGAGAGGGAGAGACAGGAGGGGAGAGGGAGAGACAGGAGGGGAGAGGGAGAGACAGGAGGGGAGAGGGAGGGACAGATGGGGAGAGACAGGAGGGGAGAGGGAGGAGTCAGGAGGGGAGAGGGAGAGACAAGAGGGGAGAGGGAGAGACAGGAGGGGAGAGGGAGGAGTCAGGAGGGGAGAGGGAGAGACAGGAGGGGAGAGGGAGGAGTCAGGAGGGGAGAGGGAGAGACAGGAGGGGAGAGACAGGAGGGGAGAGACAGGAGGGGAGAGGGAAAGACAGGAGGGGAGAGACAGGAGGGGAGAGGGAGAGACAGGAGGGGAGAGACAGGAGGGGAGAGACAGGAGGGGAGAGACAGGAGGGGAGAGGGAAAGACAGGAGGGGAGAGACAGGAGGGAGTATGACTGGTCAGTTCATTAACACCTCCTCAATATGACTGGTCAGTTCATTAACACCTCCTCAATATGACTGGTCAGTTCATTAACACCTCCTCAATATGACTGGTCAGTTCATTAACTCCTCCCCTCAATATGACTGGTCAGTTCATTAACTCCTCCCCTCAATATGACTGGTCAGTTCATTAACTCCTCCCCTCAATATGACTGGTCAGTTCATTAACACCTCCCCTCAATATGACTGGTCAGTTCATTAACACCTCCTCCTCAATATGACTGGTCAGTTCATTAACACCTCCTCCTCAATATGACTGGTCAGTTCATTAACACCTCCTCCTCAATATGACTGGTCAGTTCATTAAAACCTCCTCCTCAATATGACTGGTCAGTTCATTAACACCTCCTCCTCAATATGACTGGTCAGTTCATTAACACCTCCTCCTCAATATGACTGGTCAGTTCATTAACACCTCCTCCTCAATATGACTGGTCAGTTCATTAACACCTCCTCCTCAATATGACTGGTCAGTTCATTAACTCCTCCTCCTCAATATGACTGGTCAGTTCATTAACACCTCCTCCTCAATATGACTGGTCAGTTCATTAACACCTCCTCCTCAATATGACTGGTCAGTTCATTAACACCTCAATATGACTGGTCAGTTCATTAACACCTCCTCCTCAATATGACTGGTCAGTTCATTAACACCTCCTCAATATGACTGGTCAGTTCATTAACACCTCCCCCAGTATGATTGGTCAGGGACAGGTTGGTGAATGCTCAGGTCATCCCTTGTATTGTACAAATGAGCCGAGTGCTTAATATGCTTTAAAGAACAATCAAGATGTCTACTTACGGTCCGTGGATTCGAAGGTCTCGTACTTGGCGCTGAATCCTCTGTCTACATACGAGGCGTCAGAGAAAAAGACTACCTTCATGGTGTTCGTGTCACTGGTTACTACGGGACTGTTTGGAAGTTCTCCACAATACCTGAGACAGACACGTTACAATAACAGTATACAGCAGGGTGAGGCAATACAGTAGGGGGAGGTGCAGGGTGAGCCAATACAGTAGGGGGAGGTGCAGGGTGAGGCAATACAGTAGGGGGAGGTGCAGGGTGAGCCAATACAGTAGGGGGAGGTGCAGGGTGAGCCAATACAGTAGGGGGAGGTGCAGGGTGAGCCAATACAGTAGGGGGAGGTGCAGGGTGAGGCAATACAGTAGGGGGAGGTGCAGGGTAAGGCAATACAGTAGGGGGAGGTGCAGGGTGAGGTAGTACAGTAGGGGGAGGTGCAGGGTGAGGTAATACAGTAGGGGGAGGTGCAGGGTGAGGTAATACAGTAGGGGGGAGGTGCAGGGGGAGGTAAGACAGTAGGGGGAGGTGCAGGGGGGGGTAATACAGTAGGGGGAGGTGAAGGGTGAGGTAATACAGTAGGGGGAGGTGCAGGGTGAGGCAATACAGTAGGGGGAGGTGAAGGGTTAGTTAATACAGTAGGGGGAGGTGCAGGGTGAGGCAATACAGCAGGGGGAGGTGCAGGGTAAGGCAATACAGTAGGGGGAGGTGCAGGGTGAGGCAATACAGTAGGGGGAGGTGCAGGGTGAGGCAATACAGTAGGGGGAGGTGCAGGGTGAGGCAATACAGTAGGGGGAGGTGCAGGGTGAGGCAATACAGTAGGCGGAGGTGCAGGGTGAGGTAATACAGTAGGGGGAGTTGCAGGGGGAGGCAATACAGTAGGGGGAGGTGTAGGGTGAGGCAATACAGTAGGGGGAGGTGTAGGGTGAGGCAATACAGTAGGGGGAGGTGCAGGGGGGGTAATACAGTAGGGGGAGGTAATACAGTAGGGGGGAGGTGCAGGGTGAGGTAATACAGTAGGGGGGAGGTGCAGGGGGAGGTAATACAGTAGGGGGAGGTAATACAGTAGGGGGAGGTGCAGGGTGAGGTAATACAGTAGGGGGAGGTGCAGGGTGAGGTAATACAGTAGGGGGAGGTGCAGGGTGAGGCAATACAGTAGGGGGAGGTGCAGGGTGAGGCAATACAGTAGGGGGAGGTGCAGGGGGGGTAATACAGTAGGGGGAGGTGCAGGGTGAGGCAATACAGTACGGGGAGGTGCAGGGTGAGGCAATACAGTAGGGGGAGGTGCAGGGTGAGGTAATACAGTAGGGGGAGGTGAAGGGTGAGGTAATACAGTAGGGGGAGGTGCAGGGTGAGGCAATACAGTAGGGGGAGGTGAAGGGTTAGTTAATACAGTAGGGGGAGGTGCAGGTTGAGGCAATACAGCAGGGGGAGGTGCAGGGTAAGGCAATACAGCAGGGGGAGGTGCAGGGTAAGGCAATACAGTAGGGGGAGGTGCAGGGTGAGGTAATACAGTATGGGGAGGTGCAGGGGGGAGGTAATACAGTAGGGGGAGGTAATACAGTAGGGGGAGGTGCAGGGGGAGGTAATACAGTAGGGGGAGGTGAAGGGGGAGGTAATACAGTAGGGGGAGGTGAAGGGTGAGGTAATACAGTAGGGGGAGGTGCAGGGGGAGGTAATACAGTAGGGGGAGGTGCAGGGTGAGGTAATACAGTAGGGGGAGGTGCAGGGGGAGGTAATACATTAGGGGGAGGTGCAGGGGGAGGTAATACAGTAGGGGGAGGTGCAGGGTGAGGTAATACAGTAGGGGGAGGTGCAGGGTGAGGTAATACAGTAGGGGGAGGTGCAGGGTGAGGTAATACAGTAGGGGGAGGTGCAGGGTGAGGTAATACAGTAGGGGGAGGTGCAGGGTGAGGTAATACAGTAGGGGGAGGTGCAGGGTGAGGTAATACATTAGGGGGAGGTGCAGGGTGAGGTAATACAGTAGGGGGAGGTGCAGGGTGAGGTAATACATTAGGGGGAGGTGCAGGGGGAGGTAATACAGTAGGGGGAGCCCCCATATCTCACCTCTTGTTGTTGATCTCTACATAGTCCTTGTTACAGTCCTTAGTGTTCTCCTGACCCAGCTCTGATAACAGGAAGGAACTGAACTTGACCTTCACGGACTTCCCAGCAGGGACCTGGGGGGGGGGGGGGGGTATAGTACAGACAAACATTATACACACTTAGCGTAATACAAAACCTCTATCAGCCAATATCTAAAATCTGAAGGTCTCAATATCTGATAATTAGATGATCAAATAACATTTGTCAAACACTACACTATGCTGTAACCCCAGTATAAACACTATGCTGTAACCCCAGTATAAACACTATGCTGTAACCCCAGTATAAACACTATGCTGTAACCCCAGTATAAACACTACACTATGCTGTAACCCCAGTATAAACACTATGCTGTAACCCCAGTATAAACACTACACTATGCTGTAACCCCAGTATAAACACTATGCTGTAACCCCAGTATAAACACTATGCTGTAACCCCAGTATAAACACTATGCTGTAACCCCAGTATAAACACTATGCTGTAACCCCAGTATAAACACTACGCCGTAACCCCAGTATAAACACTATGCAATAACCGCAGTATAAACACTACACTATGCTGTAACCCCAGTATAAACACTATGCTGTAACCCCAGTATAAACACTATGCTGTAACCCCAGTATAAACACTATGCTGTAACCCCAGTATAAACACTACACTATGCAGTAACCCCAGTATAAACACTATGCTGTAACCCCAGTATAAACACTATGCTGTAACCCCAGTATAAACACTACACTATGCCGTAACCCCAGTATAAACACTACACTATGCTGTAACCCCAGTATAAACACTATGCTGTAACCCCAGTATAAACACTATGCTGTAACCCCAGTATAAACAATATGTCGTAACCCCAGTATAAACACTACACTATGCTGTAACCCCAGTATAAACACTATGCCGTAACCCCAGTATAAACACTACACTATGCTGTAACCCCAGTATAAACACTATGCTGTAACCCCAGTATAAACAATATGTCGTAACCCCAGTATAAACACTACACTATGCCGTAACCCCAGTATAAACACTATGCCGTAACCCCAGTATAAACACTATGCTGTAACCCCAGTATAAACACTATGCCGTAACCCCAGTATAAACACTATGCTGTAACCCCAGTATAAACACTATGCTGTAACCCCAGTATAAACACTATGCCGTAACCCCAGTATAAACACTACACTATGCTGTAACCCCAGTATAAACACTATGCTGTAACCCCAGTATAAACACTATGCTGTAACCCCAGTATAAACACTATGCTGTAACCCCAGTATAAACACTATGCTGTAACCCCAGTATAAACACTATGCTGTAACCCCAGTATAAACACTATGCTGTAACCCCAGTATAAACACTATGCTGTAACCCCAGTATAAACACTATGCTGTAACCCCAGTATAAACACTATGCTGTAACCCCAGTATAAACACTATGCTGTAACCCCAGTATAAACACTATGCTGTAACCCCAGTATAAACACTATGCTGTAACCCCAGTATAAACACTATGCTGTAACCCCAGTATAAACACTATGCTGTAACCCCAGTATAAACACTACACTATGCTGTAACCCCAGTATAAACACTATGCTGTAACCCCAGTATAAACACTACACTATGCTGTAACCCCAGTATAAACACTACACTATGCTGTAACCCCAGTATAAACACTACGCCGTAACCCCAGTATAAACACTATGCTGTAACCCCAGTATAAACACTATGCTGTAACCCCAGTATAAACACTATGCTGTAACCCCAGTATAAACACTATGCTGTAACCCCAGTATAAACACTATGCTGTAACCCCAGTATAAACACTATGCTGTAACCCCAGTATAAACACTATGCAATAACCGCAGTATAAACACTACACTATGCTGTAACCCCAGTATAAACACTACACTATGCCGTAACCCCAGTATAAACACTATGCTGTAACCCCAGTATAAACACTATGCTGTAACCCCAGTATAAACACTACACTATGCCGTAACCCCAGTATAAACACTATGCTGTAACCCCAGTATAAACACTATGCTGTAACCCCAGTATAAACACTATGCTGTAACCCCAGTATAAACACTATGCTGTAACCCCAGTATAAACACTATGCCGTAACCCCAGTATAAACACTACACTATGCTGTAACCCCAGTATAAACACTATGCTGTAACCCCAGTATAAACACTATGCTGTAACCCCAGTATAAACAATATGTCGTAACCCCAGTATAAACACTATGCTGTAACCCCAGTATAAACACTATGCTGTAACCCCAGTATAAACACTATGCTGTAACCCCAGTATAAACACTACACTATGCTGTAACCCCAGTATAAACACTATGCCGTAACCCCAGTATAAACACTATGCTGTAACCCCAGTATAAACACTATGCTGTAACCCCAGTATAAACACTATGCTGTAACCCCAGTATAAACACTATGCTGTAACCCCAGTATAAACACTATGCTGTAACCCCAGTATAAACACTATGCTGTAACCCCAGTATAAACACTATGCTGTAACCCCAGTATAAACACTATGCTGTAACCCCAGTATAAACACTACACTATGCTGTAACCCCAGTATAAACACTACACTATGCTGTAACCCCAGTATAAACACTATGCTGTAACCCCAGTATAAACACTATGCTGTAACCCCAGTATAAACACTATGCTGTAACCCCAGTATAAACACTATGCTGTAACCCCAGTATAAACACTATGCTGTAACCCCAGTATAAACACTATGCTGTAACCCCAGTATAAACACTATGCTGTAACCCCAGTATAAACACTACACTATGCCGTAACCCCAGTATAAACACTATGCTGTAACCCCAGTATAAACACTATGCTGTAACCCCAGTATAAACACTATGCTGTAACCCCAGTATAAACACTATGCTGTAACCCCAGTATAAACACTATGCTGTAACCCCAGTATAAACACTATGCTGTAACCCCAGTATAAACACTATGCTGTAACCCCAGTATAAACACTATGCCGTAACCCCAGTATAAACACTATGCTGTAACCCCAGTATAAACACTATGCCGTAACCCCAGTATAAACACTATGCCGTAACCCCAGTATAAACACTATGCAGTAACCCCAGTATAAACACTTCCTCACCTGTATATTCCATTCACATCTGGTGTTGGGAGCATAGTAGTTGGGGTAGTTTGGGGATGTGAATTCCCCCGTCTCTCCTGACAGCTGGCCACCACATTCCAGCTCTAAAAGGAATCACAGATGATCACATTAAACACAACAGACAAACATTTTAAAATAGTAGATCATGCATGACTGTATGTGAAGGGCCAGACGATTCCTCCTCGTAGTAGTAGTAGGGGAATAGTAGTAGTAGGGTAGTAGTAGTAGTAGGGCAATAGCAGTAGGGTAATAGCAGTAGGGCAATAGTAGTATAGTAGTAGTAGGGCAATAGTAGTAGTAGTAGGGGAATAGTAGTAGTAGGGTAGTAGTAGTAGTAGGGTAATAGTAGCAGGGTAGTAGTAGTAGTAGGGTAATAGTAGTAGGGTAATAGTAGTAGGGTAATAGCAGTAGGGTAATAGCAGTAGGGTAATAGCAGTAGGGCAATAGTAGTAGTAGTAGGGTAATAGTAGTATAGTAGTAGGGTAATAGTAGTATAGTAGTAGTAGTATGGTAATAGTAGTATAGTAGTAGTAGTAGTAGTAGGGTAATAGTAGTATAGTAGTAGTAGTAGTAGTAGGGTAATAGTAGTATAGTAGTAGGGTAATAGTAGTAGTAGGGTACTAGTAGTGTAATAGTAGTAGGGTAATAGTAGTAGTAGGGTAATAGTAGTAGTAGGGTAATAGTAGTAGGGTAATAGTAGTAGGGTAATAGTAGTAGGGTAATAGTAGTAGGGTAATAGTAGTAGGGTAATAGTAGTAGTAGTAGTAGGGTAATAGTAGTAGTAGTAGTAGGGTAGTAGTAGTAGTAGTAGGGTAATAGTAGTAGTAGTAGGGTAATAGTAGTAGTAGTAGGGTAATAGTAGTAGTAGCAGGGTAATAGTAGTAGTAGCAGGGTAATAGTAGTAGTAGTAGTAGTAGGGTAATAGTAGTAGGGTAATAGTAGTATAGTAGTAGGGTAATAGTAGTAGTAGGGTACTAGTAGGGTAATAGTAGTAGGGTAATAGTAGTAGTAGGGTAATAGTAGTAGTAGGGTAATAGTAGTAGTAGGGTAATAGTAGTAGTAGGGTAATAGTAGTAGGGTAATAGTAGTAGGGTAATAGTAGTAGCGTAATAGTAGTAGGGTAATAGTAGTAGGGTAATAGTAGTAGTAGTAGGGTAATAGAGTAGTAGTAGGGTAATAGTAGTAGTAGTAGTAGGGTAGTAGTAGTAGTAGTAGGGTAATAGTAGTAGTAGTAGGGTAATAGTAGTAGTAGTAGGGTAATAGTAGTAGTAGCAGGGTAATAGTAGTAGTAGCAGGGTAATAGTAGTAGTAGTAGTAGTAGGGTAATAGTAGTAGGGTAATAGTAGTATAGTAGTGGTAGTAGGGTAGTAGTATAGTAGTAGTAGGGTAGTAGTATAGTAGTAGTAGGGTAATAGTAGTATAGTAGTAGGGTAATAGTAGTAGTAGTAGGGTAATAGTAGTAGTAGGGTAATAGTAGTAGGGTAATAGTAGTAGGGTAATAGTAGTAGTAGTAGGGTAATAGTAGTAGTAGGGTAATAGTAGTAGGGTAATAGTAGTAGGGTAATAGTAGTAGTAGTAGGGTAATAGTAGTAGTAGTAGGGTAATAGTAGTAGTAGTAGGGTAATAGTAGTAGTAGTAGGGTAATAGTAGTATAGTAGTAGTAGTAGGGTAATAGTAGTAGTAGGGTAATAGTAGTAGTAGGGTAATAGTAGTAGTAGGGTAATAGTAGTAGTAGGGTAATAGTAGTAGTAGGGTAATAGTAGTAGTAGGGTAATAGTAGTAGGGTAAAAGTAGTAGGGTAATAGTAGTAGGGTAATAGTAATAGTAGTAGGGTAATAGAGTAGTAGTAGGGTAATAGTAGTAGTAGGGTAATAGTAGTAGTAGTAGGGTAATAGTAGTAGTAGTAGGGTAATAGTAGTAGGGTAATAGTAGTAGGGTAATAGTAGTAGGGTAATAGTAGTAGGGTAATAGTAGTAGGGTAATAGTAGTAGTAGCAGGGTAATAGTAGTAGTAGTAGGGTAATAGTAGTAGGGTAATAGTAGTAGGGTAATAGTAGTAGGGTAATAGTAGTAGGGTAATAGTAGTAGTAGCAGGGTAATAGTAGTAGTAGTAGGGTAATAGTAGTAGTAGTAGGGTAATAGTAGTATAGTAGTAGTAGGGTAATAGTAGTATAGTAGTAGGGTAATAGTAGTATAGTAGTAGGGTAATAGTAGTAGTAGTAGGGTAATAGTAGTAGTAGTAGGGTAATAGTAGTAGTAGTAGGGTAATAGTAGTATAGTAGTGGTAGTAGGGTAATAGTAGTAGTAGTAGGGTAATAGTAGTAGTAGTAGGGTAATAGTAGTAGGGTAATAGTAGTAGGGTAATAGTAGTAGGGTAATAGTAGTAGGGTAATAGTAGTAGTAGGGTAATAGTAGTAGGGTAATAGTAGTAGTAGTAGGGTAATAGTAGTAGTAGTAGGGTAATAGTAGTATAGTAGTAGTAGGGTAATAGTAGTATAGTAGTAGGGTAATAGTAGTAGTAGTAGGGTAATAGTAGTAGTAGTAGGGTAATAGTAGTAGTAGTAGGGTAATAGTAGTAGTAGTAGGGTAATAGTAGTAGTAGTAGGGTAATAGTAGTAGTAGTAGGGTAATAGTAGTAGTAGTATAGTAGTGGTAGTAGAGTAATAGTAGTATAGTAGTAGTAGTAGGGTAATAGTAGTATAGTAGTAGTAGTAGGGTAATAGTAGTATAGTAGTAGTAGTAGGGTAATAGTAGTAGTAGGGTAATAGTAGTAGGGTAATAGTAGTAGTAGTAGGGTAATAGTAGTAGTAGTAGGGTAATAGTAGTAGTAGGGTAATAGTAGTAGGGTAATAGTAGTAGTAGGGTAATATTAGTAGGGTAATAGTAGTAGTAGTAGTAGGGTAATAGTAGTAGTAGTAGTAGGGTAATAGTAGTAGTAGTAGTAGGGTAATAGTAGTAGTAGTAGTAGGGTAATAGTAGTAGTAGTAGTAGGGTAATAGTAGTAGTAGTAGGGTAATAGTAGTAGTAGTAGGGTAATAGTAGTAGTAGTAGGGTAATAGTAGTAGTAGTAGGGTAATAGTAGTAGTAGTAGGGTAATAGTAGTAGTAGTAGGGTAATAGTAGTAGTAGTAGGGTAATAGTAGTATAGTAGTAGGGTAATAGTAGTAGGGTAATAGTAGTATAGTAGTAGGGTAATAGTAGTAGGGTAATAGTAGTATAGTAGTAGGGTAATAGTAGTAGGGTAATAGTAGTATAGTAGTAGTAGTATAGTAGTAGTAGTAGGGTAATAGTAGTATAGTAGTAGTAGTAGGGTAATAGTAGTATAGTAGTAGTAGTAGGGCAATAGTAGTATAGTAGTAGTAGTAGGGTAATAGTAGTATAGTAGTAGTAGTAGGGTAATGGTAGTATAGTAGTAGTAGTAGTAGGGTAATAGTAGTATAGTAGTAGTAGTAGGGTAATAGTAGTATAGTAGTAGTAGTAGGGTAATAGTAGTATAGTAGTAGTAGTAGGGTAATAGTAGTATAGTAGTAGTAGTAGGGTAATAGTAGTATAGTAGTAGTAGTAGGGTAATAGTAGTATAGTAGTAGTAGTAGGGTAATAGTAGTATAGTAGTAGTAGTAGGGTAATAGTAGTATAGTAGTAGTAGTAGGGTAATAGTAGCATAGTAGTAGTAGTAGGGTAATAGTAGTATAGTAGTAGTAGTAGGGTAATAGTAGTATAGTAGTAGTAGTAGGGTAATAGTAGTATAGTAGTAGTAGTAGGGTGGTAGTAGTATAGTAGTAGTAGTAGGGTGGTAGTAGTATAGTAGTAGTAGTAGGGTGGTAGTAGTATAGTAGTAGTAGTAGGGTAATAGTAGTATAGTAGTAGTAGTAGGGTAATAGTAGTATAGTAGTAGTAGTAGGGTAATAGTAGTATAGTAGTAGTAGTAGGGTAATCGTAGTATAGTAGTAGTAGTAGTAGGGTAATAGTAGTATAGTAGTAGTAGTAGGGTAATAGTAGTATAGTAGTAGTAGTAGTAGTAGGGTAATAGTAGTAGTAGGGTACTAGTAGTATAGTAGTAGTAGTAGGGTAATAGTAGTATAGTAGTAGTAGTAGTAGGGTAATAGTAGTAGTAGGGTAATAGTAGTAGTAGGGTAATAGTAGTAGTAGGGTAATAGTAGTAGGGTAATAGTAGTAGTAGTAGTAGGGTAATAGTAGTAGAGTAATAGTAGTAGGGTAATAGTAGTAGAGTAATAGTAGTAGGGTAATAGTAGTAGTAGTAGGGTAATAGTAGTAGGGTAACAGTAGTAGTAGTAGGGTAACAGTAGTAGTAGTAGGGTAATAGTAGTAGTAGTAGTAGGGTAATAGTAGTAGTAGTAGTAGGGTAATAGTAGTAGTAGTAGTAGGGTAATAGTAGTAGTAGTAGTAGGGTAATAGTAGTAGTAGTAGTAGGGTAATAGTAGTAGTAGTAGTAGGGTAATAGTAGTAGTAGTAGTAGGGTAATAGTAGTAGTAGTAGTAGGGTAATAGTAGTAGTAGTAGTAGGGTAATAGTAGTAGTAGTAGTAGGGTAATAGTAGTAGTAGTAGGGTAATAGTAGTTGGGTAATAGTAGTAGTAGTCGTAGGGTAATAGTAGTAGTAGTAGTAGTAGGGTAATAGTAGTAGGGTAATAGTAGTAGGGTAATAGTAGTAGTAGTAGTATGGTAATAGTAGTATTAGTAGTAGGGTAATAGTAGTAGTAGGGTAATAGTAGTAGTAATAGTAGTAGTAGGGTAATAGTAGTAGGGTAATAGTAGTAGTAGTAGGGTAATAGTAGTAGTAGGGTAATAGTAGTAGTAGTAGGGTAATAGTAGTAGGGTAATAGTAGTAGGGTAATAGTAGTAGTAGAAGGGTAATAGTAGTAGTAGTAGTAGTAGGGTAATAGTAGTAGTAGTAGTAGGGTAATAGTAATAGTAGTAATAGGGTAGTAGTAGTAGTAGTAATAGGGTAGTAGTAGTAGTAGTAGTAGTAATAGGGTAGTAGTAGTAGTAGTAGTAGTAGTAGTAGTAGTACTAGTACGAGGGCAGTAGTAGTACTAGTAGTACTAGTAGTAGTAGTAGGTGTTATAGTACCTTTGCTGTTCCGAGGGACCTGAGAGACTTGGGCTCTGAGTCCTGGGTAGTTATTTTCCTTATTAGTAACCAAGGTTACCAGCATCACGTTTCGGGAGGACTGGAAGGTCAGGGGGGAGCTGGGAGAGTGGTAGCCACAAATCCTGACAGAGAGAAGAATCTTAAAATAAAATGTGATGTATTTTGCGATTGTTGACATAAGCATCAATCAAATGCTCACTGCGCTCTGATGTCCTTATTCGGGTACAAGAAGAAACTATTCCTGTGTTGACGCTCGATTCTGAGAGGCCCTGCACATTTCACATGTGTTACTATGCCTTCAAAAACCTTTTCCTGTGTAATGCTACATCTGACCACTAGAGGGCTAAAACACTGGGCTAGGGAGAGGCTTATATTTCACACACACACACAAAACCTTTGGATTGAATTTAAACTCATCTAAACTGAAGAGAAGTGCTCAGGGACTGTATTTGTCTAAATAAAATAAACTAGTCATTCTGTGGTATTAGAAGAAAAAAAGGTCCAACTCATTTAACAGAACGTAAACTAGTTATACATCTATCAGTGGTCATCATTATGACAACAGACTGTTATAGCAGGTCTTCTGACCAGCCTGTTATAGCAGGTCTCCTGACCAGCCTGTTATAGCGGGTCTCCTGACCAGCCTGTTATAGCAGGCCTCCTGACCAGCCTGTTATAGCGGGTCTCCTGACCAGCCTGTTATAGTGGGTCTCCTGACCAGCCTGTTATAGCAGGTCTCCTGACCAGCCTGTTATAGCAGGTCTCCTGACCAGCCTGTTATAGCAGGTCCCCTGACCAGGTCTCCTGACCAGCCTGTTATAGCGGGTCCCCTGACCAGCCTGTTATAGCGGGTCTCCTGACCAGCCTGTTATAGCGGGTCTCCTGACCAGCCTGTTATAGCGGGTCTCCTGACCAGCCTGTTATAGCGGGTCTCCTGACCAGCCTGTTATAGCGGGTCTCCTGACCAGCCTGTTATAGCGGGTCTCCTGACCAGCCTGTTATAGCAGGTCTCCTGACCAGCCTGTTATAGCAGGTCCCCTGACCAGGTCTCCTGACCAGCCTGTTATAGCGGGTCCCCTAATCAGCCTGTTATAGCGGGTCCCCTGACAGAAGGCTGTTATAGCGGGTCTCCTGACCAGCCTGTTATAGCGGGTCCCCTGACAGAAGGCTGTTATAGCAGGTCTCCTGACCAGCCTGTTATAGCAAGTCCCCTGACCAGCCTGTTATAGCAGGTCTCCTAACCCAAGGCTGTTATAGCAGGTCTCCTGACCCAAGGCTGTTATAGCAGGTCCCCTGACCCAAGGCTGTTATAGCAGGTCCCCTGACCAGCCTGTTATAGCAGGTCCCCTGACCAGCCTGTTATAGCAGGTCTCCTGACCCAAGGCTGTTATAGCAGGTCTCCTAACCCAAGGCTGTTATAGCAGGTCTCCTGACCCAAGGCTGGTATAGCAGGTCCCCTAACCCAAGGCTGTTATTGCAGGTCTCCTGACCAGCCTGTTATAGCAGGTCTCCTAACCCAAGGCTGTTATAGCAGGTCTCCTAACCCAAGGCTGTTATAGCAGGTCTCCTAACCCAAGGCTGTTATAGCAGGTCTCCTAACCCAAGCCTGTTATAGCAGGTCCCCTGACCCAAGGCTGTTATAGCAGGTCCCCTAACCCAAGGCTGTTATAGCAGGTCCCCTAACCCAAGGCTGTTATAGCAGGTCTCCTAACCCAAGGCTGTTATAGCAGGTCTCCTAACCCAAGCATGTTATAGCAGGTCCCCTGACCCAAGGCTGTTATAGCAGGTCCCCTAACCCAAGGCTGTTATAGCAGGTCCCCTAACCCAAGGCTGTTATAGCAGGTCCCCTAACCCAAGGCTGTTATAGCAGGTCTCCTAACCCAAGGCTGTTATAGCAGGTCCCCTGACCCAAGGCTGTTATAGCAGGTCCCCTAACCCAAGGCTGTTATAGCAGGTCCCCTAACCCAAGCCTGTTATAGCAGGTCCCCTGACCCAAGGCTGTTATAGCAGGTCCCCTAACCCAAGGCTGTTATAGCAGGTCCCCTAACCCAAGGCTGTTATAGCAGGTCCCCTAACCCAAGGCTGTTATAGCAGGTCTCCTGACCCAAGGCTGTTATAGCAGGTCTCCTGACCCAAGGCTGTTATAGCAGGTCTCCTAACCCAAGGCTGTTATAGCAGGTCTCCTGACCCAAGGCTGTTATAGCAGGTCTCCTGACCCAAGGCTGTTATAGCAGGTCTCCTAACCCAAGGCTGTTATAGCAGGTCTCCTAACCCAAGGCTGTTATAGCAGGTCCCCTAACCCAAGCCTGTTATAGCAGGTCCCCTAACCCAAGGCTGTTATAGCAGGTCCCCTAACCCAAGCCTGTTATAGCAGGTCTCCTGACCCAAGGCTGTTATAGCAGGTCTCCTAACCCAAGGCTGTTATAGCAGGTCTCCTAACCCAAGGCTGTTATAGCAGGTCTCCTAACCCAAGGCTGTTATAGCAGGTCTCCTAACCCAAGGCTGTTATAGCAGGTCTCCTGACCCAAGGCTGTTATAGCAGGTCCCCTAACCCAAGGCTGTTATAGCAGGTCTCCTAACCCAAGGCTGTTATAGCAGGTCTCCTGACCCAAGGCTGTTATAGCAGGTCCCCTAACCCAGCCTGTTATAGCAGGTCCCCTAACCCAGCCTGTTATAGCAGGTCTCCTGACCCAAGGCTGTTATAGCAGGTCCCCTAACCCAGCCTGTTATAGCAGGTCCCCTAACCCAAGGCTGTTATAGCAGGTCTCCTAACCCAAGGCTGTTTTAGCAGGTCTCCTGACCCAAGGCTGTTATAGCAGGTCCCCTGACCCAAGGCTGTTATAGCAGGTCCCCTAACCCAAGGCTGTTATAGCAGGTCTCCTGACCCAAGGCTGTTATAGCAGGTCCCCTAACCCAAGGCTGTTATAGCAGGTCTCCTGACCCAAGGCTGTTATAGCAGGTCCCCTAACCTAGCAGGTCCCCTGACCAGCCTGTTATAGCAGGTCTCCTGACCCAAGGCTGTTATAGCAGGTCCCCTAACCCAAGGCTGTTATAGCAGGTCCCCTAACCCAAGGCTGTTATAGCAGGTCCCCTAACCCAAGGCTGTTATAGCAGGTCTCCTGACCCAAGGCTGTTATAGCAGGTCTCCTGACCCAAGGCTGTTATAGCAGGTCCCCTAACCCAAGGCTGTTATAGCAGGTCTCCTGACCCAAGCCTGTTATAGCAGGTCTCCTAACCCAAGGCTGTTATAGCAGGTCCCCTGACCCAAGGCTGTTATAGCAGGTCCCCTGACCCAAGGCTGTTATAGCAGGTCCCCTGACCCAAGGCTGTTATAGCAGGTCCCCTAACCTAGCAGGTCCCCTGACCAGCCTGTTATAGCAGGTCTCCTGACCCAAGGCTGTTATAGCAGGTCCCCTAACCCAAGGCTGTTATAGCAGGTCTTCTGACCCAAGGCTGTTATAGCAGGTCTCCTGACCCAAGGCTGTTATAGCAGGTCTCCTAACCCAAGGCTGTTATAGCAGGTCCCCTGACCCAAGCCTGTTATAGCAGGTCCCCTGACCCAAGGCTGTTATAGCAGGTCTCCTGACCCAAGGCTGTTATAGCAGGTCCCCTAACCCAAGGCTGTTATAGCAGGTCTCCTGACCAGCCTGTTATAGCAGGTCTCCTGACCCAAGGCTGTTATAGCAGGTCCCCTAACCCAAGGCTGTTATAGCAGGTCCCCTTACCTAGCAGGTCCCCTAACCCAAGGCTGTTATAGCAGGTCTCCTAACCCAAGGCTGTTATAGCAGGTCTCCTAACCCAAGGCTGTTATAGCAGGTCTCCTGACCCAAGGCTGTTATAGCAGGTCTCCTGACCCAAGGCTGTTATAGCAGGTCTCCTAACCCAAGGCTGTTATAGCAGGTCTCCTAACCCAAGGGTGTTATAGCAGGTCTCCTAACCCAAGGCTGTTATCGCAGGTCTCCTAACCCAAGCCTGTTATAGCAGATCCCCTAACCCAAGGCTGTTATAGCAGGTCTCCTAACCCAAGGCTGTTATAGCAGGTCTCCTAACCCAAGGCTGTTATAGCAGGTCTCCTAACCCAAGGCTGTTATAGCAGGTCTCCTAACCCAAGGCTGTTATAGCAGGTCTCCTAACCCAAGGCTGTTATAGCAGGTCCCCTGACCAGCCTGTTATAGCAGGTCCCCTAACCCAAGGCTGTTATAGCAGGTCTCCTAACCCAAGGCTGTTATAGCAGGTCTCCTAACCCAAGGCTGTTATAGCAGGTCTCCTATCCCAAGGCTGTTATAGCAGGTCCCCTAACCCAAGACTGTTATAGCAGGTCCCCTAACCCAAGACTGTTATAGCAGGTCCCCTAACCCAAGGCTGTTATAGCAGGTCCCCTAACCCAAGGCTGTTATAGCAGGTCCCCTGACCAGCCTGTTATAGCAGGTCTCCTGACCCAAGGCTGTTATAGCAGGTCTCCTGACCCAAGGCTGTTATAGCAGGTCTCCTAACCCAAGGCTGTTATAGCAGGTCTCCTAACCCAAGGCTGTTATAGCAGGTCTCCTAACCCAAGGCTGTTATAGCAGGTCTCCTAACCCAAGGCTGTTATATTAGGTCTCCTAACCCAAGGCTGTTATAGCAGGTCTCCTAACCCAAGCCTGTTATAGCAGGTCTCCTAACCCAAGCCTGTTATAGCAGGTCCCCTAACCCAAGGCTGTTATAGCAGGTCCCCTAACCCAAGGCTGTTATAGCAGGTCTCCTGACCAGCCTGTTATAGCAGGTCCCCTAACCCAAGGCTGTTATAGCAGGTCTCCTAACCCAAGGCTGTTATAGCAGGTCTCCTAACCCAAGGCTGTTATAGCAGGTCCCCTAACCCAAGGCTGTTATAGCAGGTCCCCTAACCCAAGGCTGTTATAGCAGGTCCCCTGACCAGCCTTTTATAGCAGGTCCCCTGACCAGCCTGTTATAGCGGGTCTCCTGACCCAAGGGTGTTATAGCGGGTCTCCTGACCCAAGGCTGTTATAGCGGGTCTCCTAACCCAAGGCTGTTATAGCGGGTCTCCTAACCCAAGGCTGTTATAGCAGGTCCCCTAACCCAAGGCTGTTATAGCGTGTCCCCTAACCCGAGGCTGTTATAGCAGGTCTCCTAACCAGCCTGTTATAGCAGGTCTCCTAACCTAGCAGGTCCCCTGACCAGCCTGTTATAGCAGGTCTCCTGACCCAAGGCTGTTATAGCGGGTCTCCTAACCCAAGGCTGTTATAGCAGGTCCCCTAACCCAAGGATGTTATAGCAGGTCCCCTAACCCAAGGCTGTTATAGCGGGTCCCCTAACCCAAGGCTGTTATAGCGGGTCTCCTAACCCAAGGCTGTTATAGCAGGTCCCCTAACCCAAGGCTGTTATAGCAGGTCCCCTAACCCAAGGCTGTTATAGCAGGTCTCCTAACCCAAGGCTGTTATAGCAGGTCCCCTGACCCAAGGCTGTTATAGCGGGTCTCCTAACCCAAGGCTGTTATAGCGGGTCTCCTAACCCAAGGCTGTTATAGCGGGTCTCCTAACCCAAGGCTGTTATAGCGGGTCTCCTAACCCAAGGCTGTTATAGCGGGTCTCCTAACCCAAGGCTGTTATAGCGGGTCTCCTGACCCAAGGCTGTTATAGCAGGTCTCCTGACCCAAGGCTGTTATAGCAGGTTCCCTAACCCAAGGCTGTTATAGCAGGTTCCCTAACCCAAGGCTGTTATAGCAGGTCTCCTAACCCAAGGCTGTTATAGCAGGTCTCCTAACCCAAGGCTGTTATAGCAGGTCTCCTAACCCAAGGCTGTTATAGCAGGTCTCCTAACCCAAGGCTGTTATAGCGGGTCTCCTAACCCAAGGCTGTTATAGCGGGTCTCCTAACCCAAGGCTGTTATAGCAGGTCTCCTAACCCAAGGCTGTTATAGCAGGTCTCCTGACCCAAGGCTGTTATAGCAGGTTCCCTAACCCAAGGCTGTTATAGCAGGTTCCCTAACCCAAGCCTGTTATAGCAGGTCTCCTAACCCAAGGCTGTTATAGCAGGTCTCCTAACCCAAGGCTGTTATAGCAGGTTCCCTGACCAGCCTGTTATAGCAGGTCCCCTGACCCAAGGCTGTTATAGCGTGTCCCCTAACCCAAGGCTGTTATAGCAGGTTCCCTGACCAGCCTGTTATAGCAGGTCTCCTGACCAGCCTGTTATAGCAGGTCTCCTGACCAGCCTGTTATAGCAGGTCTCCTGACCCAAGGCTGTTATAGCGGGTCCCCTGACCAGCCTGTTATAGCAGGTCCCCTGACCAGCCAGTTATAGCAGGTCCCCTGACCAGCCTGTTATAGCAGGTCTCCTGACCAGCCTGTTATAGCAGGTCTCCTGACCAGCCTGTTATAGCAGGTCCCCTAACCCAAGGCTGTTATAGCAGGTCTCCTAACCCAAGCCTGTTATAGCAGGTCCCCTAACCCAAGCCTGTTATAGCAGGTCTCCTGACCCAAGGCTGTTATAGCAGGTCTCCTGACCAGCCTGTTATAGCAGGTCCCCTAACCCAAGGCTGTTATAGCAGGTCTCCTAACCCAAGGCTGTTATAGCAGGTCCCCTGACCAGCCTGTTATAGCAGGTCTCCTGACCCAAGGCTGTTATAGCAGGTCTCCTAACCCAAGGCTGTTATAGCAGGTCCCCTAACCCAAGGCTGTTATAGCAGGTCTCCTGACTCAAGCCTGTTATAGCAGGTCTCCTAACCCAAGGCTGTTATAGCAGGTCTCCTAACCCAAGGCTGTTATAGCAGGTCTCCTAACCCAAGGCTGTTATAGCAGGTCTCCTAACCCAAGGCTGTTATAGCAGGTCTCCTAACCCAAGGCTGTTATAGCAGGTCCCCTAACCTAGCAGGTCTCCTAACCTAGCAGGTCTCCTAACCTAGCAGGTCTCCTAACCCAAGGCTGTTATAGCAGGTCCCCTAACCCAAGGCTGCTATAGCAGGTCTCCTAACCCAAGGCTGTTATAGCAGGTCCCCTGACCCAAGGCTGTTATAGCAGGTCCCCTGACCCAAGGCTGTTATAGCGTGTCCCCTAACCCAAGGCTGTTATAGCAGGTCCCCTGACCCAAGGCTGTTATAGCAGGTCTCCTGACCCAAGGCTGTTATAGCAGGTCTCCTGACCCAAGGCTGTTATAGCAGGTCCCCTGACCCAAGGCTGTTATAGCAGGTCCCCTGACCCAAGGCTGTTATAGCAGGTCTCCTGACCCAAGGCTGTTATAGCAGGTCCCCTGACCAGCCTGTTATAGCAGGTCTCCTGACCAGCCTGTTATAGCAGGTCTCCTAACCCAAGGCTGTTATAGCAGGTCTCCTAACCTAGCAGGTCTCCTAACCTAGCAGGTCTCCTAACCCAAGGCTGTTATAGCAGGTCTCCTAACCCAAGGCTGTTATAGCAGGTCCCCTAACCCAAGGCTGTTATAGCAGGTCCCCTGACCAGCCTGTTATAGCAGGTCTCCTAACCCAAGGCTGTTATAGCAGGTCTCCTAACCTAGCAGGTCTCCTAACCTAGCAGGTCTCCTAACCCAAGGCTGTTATAGCAGGTCTCCTAACCCAAGGCTGTTATAGCAGGTCCCCTAACCCAAGGCTGTTATAGCAGGTCCCCTGACCAGCCTGTTATAGCAGGTCTCCTAACCCAAGGCTGTTATAGCAGGTCTCCTGACCCAAGGCTGTTATAGCAGGTCCCCTAACCCAAGGCTGTTATAGCAGGTCTCCTGACCCAAGGCTGTTATAGCAGGTCTCCTAACCTAGCAGGTCTCCTAACCCAAGGCTGTTATAGCAGGTCCCCTAACCCAAGGCTGTGAAGAGTAAGTCCCCTGTACAAAGTGCAGACAGATAGCAGACTCACTCTTCCATGGCGTGACTCTCGATGGCCACCAGGGAGTCGTAGACCTTAACAAAGTCGTTACCACAGTCCTCCTCTAGGTTGAAGGTATCAAAGTCCAGTTTGAGCACGTGACCAGGGTCGGCTCTCAGCTGCCATTGGACGAAAGTGTTGGGCGGGTACGGAGTATTGGGGAAACCGGGTGACGTGATTGGAACAATCTTATTCACTCTGGTGTGTTCTGCGTACCTGTAGGATTCTGAGGAGACATTGACACTCAGAACATGTATCTATAATATGTATGTAATAATATCCGACCAGAGTTTGAGAGAGTGGTAGAGAGGGATAGAGGGATAGAGAGTGGTAGAGGGGGGTAGAGGGGGGTAGAGGGGTAGAGAGGGGTAGAGAGGAAGAGGAATAGAGAGGAATAGAGTGGTAGAGAGGGGTAGAGAGGGGCAGAGAGGTAGAGAGTGGTAGAGAGCAGTAGAGAGGGGTAGAGAGCGGTAGAGGGGGGTAGAGGGGGGTAGAGAGGAATAGAGTGGTAGAGAGGGGCAGAGAGGGGCAGAGAGGGGCAGAGAGGGGTAGAGAGTGGTAGAGAGCAGTAGAGAGGGGTAGAGAGCGGTAGAGGGGGGTAGAGAGCGGTAGAGGGGGGTAGAGAGGGGTAGAGAGGGGTAGAGAGGAATAGAGCGGTAGAGAGGGGTAGAGAGGGGTAGAGAGGGGTAGAGAGGGGTAGAGGGGTAGAGAGGGGTAGAGAGGGGTAGAGAGGGGTAGAGAGGGGTAGAGAGGGGTAGAGAGGAATAGAGCGGTAGAGAGGGGTAGAGAGGGGTAGAGAGGGGTAGAGAGGGGTAGAGAGGGGTAGAGGGGTAGAGAGGGGTAGAGAGGGATAGAGAGGGATAGAGAGGGATGGAGAGGGATAGAGAGGGATGGAGAGGGGTAGAGAGGGGTAGAGAGGGGTAGAGAGGGGTAGAGAGGAATAGAGCGGTAGAGAGGGGTAGAGAGGGGTAGAGAGGGGTAGAGGGGTAGAGAGGGGTAGAGAGGGATAGAGAGGGATAGAGAGGGATGGAGAGGGGTAGAGAGGGGTAGAGAGGGGTAGAGAGGGGTAGAGAGGGGTAGAGAGGGGTAGAGAGGGGTAGAGAGGGATAGAGAGGGATAGATAGGGGTAGAGAGGGATAGATAGGGGTAGAGAGTGGAAGAGAGTGGAAGAGAGTGGAAGAGAGTGGAAGAGAGGGGTAGAGAGGGGTAGAGAGGGGTAGAGGGGTAGAGAGGGGTAGAGAGGGATAGAGAGGGATAGAGAGGGATGGAGAGGGGTAGAGAGGGGTAGAGAGGGGTAGAGAGGGGTAGAGAGGGGTAGAGAGGGATAGAGAGGGATGGAGAGGGGTAGAGAGGGGTAGAGAGGGGTAGAGAGGGGTAGAGAGGGGTAGAGAGGGGTAGAGAGGGATGGAGAGGGGTAGAGAGGGGTAGAGAGGGGTAGAGAGGGGTAGAGAGGGGTAGAGAGGGGTAGAGAGGGGTAGAGAGGGATAGAGAGGGATAGAGAGGGATGGAGAGGGTAGAGAGGGGTAGAGAGGGGTAGAGAGGGGTAGAGAGGGGTAGAGAGGGATAGAGAGGGATAGATAGGGGTAGAGAGTGGAAGAGAGTGGAAGAGAGTGGAAGAGAGTGGAAGAGAGGGGTAGAGAGGGGTAGAGAGGGGTAGAGGGGTAGAGAGGGGTAGAGAGGGATAGAGAGGGGTAGAGAGGGGTAGAGAGGGGTAGAGAGGGGTAGAGAGGGGTAGAGGGGTAGAGAGGGGTAGAGAGGGATAGAGAGGGATAGAGAGGGATGGAGAGGGGTAGAGAGGGATAGAGAGTGGTAGAGGGGGATAGAGAGTGGTAGGGAGGGGTAGAGGGATAGAGAGTGGTAGAGAGGGATAGGGGGATAGAGGGATAGAGAGTGGTAGAGGGGGATAGAGAGTGGTAGGGAGGGGTAGAGGGATAGAGAGTGGTAGAGGGATAGAGGGATAGAGAGTGGTAGAGGGATAGAGAGTGGTAGGGAGGGATAGAGGGATAGAGAGTGGTAGAGAGTGGTAGGGAGGGGTAGAGGGATAGAGAGTGGTAGGGAGGGGTAGAGGGATAGAGAGTGGTAGAGAGGGATAGAGGGATAGAGAGTGGTAGGGAGGGATAGAGGGATAGAGAGTGGAAGAGAGTGGAAGAGAGGGGTAGAGAGGGGTAGAGAGGGATAGAGGGATAGAGAGGGGTAGAGAGGGGTAGAGAGAGGTAGAGGGATAGAGAGTGGAAGAGAGTGGAAGAGAGGGATAGAGAGGGGTAGAGAGGGGTAGAGAGGGGTAGAGAGGGGTAGAGAGGGGTAGAGAGTGGGTGCCTTAGGGTGCCATAGGGTGCCATTTCAGATGTGTCCTCATTCACATGCTAGGAGGAAAAGTATGTGGACACCTGCTCAGCAAACATCTCATTCCAAAATCATGGGCATTAATATGTTGTTGGTCCCCCCCTTTGCTGCTATAACAGCCTCCACTCTTCTGGGAAGGCTTTGCACTAGATGTTGGAACATTGCTGCTATAACAGCCTCCACTCTTCTGGGAAGGCTTTCCACTAGATGTTGGAACATTGCTGCTATAACAGCCTCCACTCTTCTGGGAAGGCTTTCCACTAGATGTTGGAACATTGCTGCTATAACAGCCTCCACTCTTCTGGGAAGGCTTTCTACTAGATGTTGGAACATTGCTGCTATAACAGCCTCCACTCTTCTGGGAAGGCTTTCCACTAGATGTTGGAACATTGCTGCTATAGCAGCCTCCACTCTTCTGGGAAGGCTTTCCACTAGATGTTGGAACATTGCTGCTATAACAGCCTCCACTCTTCTGGGAAGGCTTTCCACTAGATGTTGAAACATTGTTGCGGGGACTTGCTTCCATTCAGCCACAAGAGCATTAGTGAGGTCGGGCGATTAGGCCTGGCTCAATTCATCCCAAATGTGTTTAATGGGGTTGAGGTCAGGGCTCTGTGCAGGCCAGTCAAGTTCTTCCACACCGATCTCGACAAACCATTTCTGTATGGACCTCGATTTGTGCACGGGGGTATTGTCATGCTGAAACAGGAAAGGGCTTTCCCCAAACTTGCCACAAAGTTGGAAGAACAGAATCATCTAGAATATCAGTGTGTGTTGTAGCGTTAAGATGTCCCTTCACTGGAACTAAGGGGCCTGAACCATGAAAAACAGCCCCAGACCATTATTCCTCCTCCACCAAACTTTACAGTTGGCACTATGCATCAGGGCAGGTAGTGTTCTCCTGGCATCCTCCAAACCCAGATTCGTCCGTCAGGCTGCTAGATGGTGAAGCGTGATTCATCACTCCAGAGAACGTGTTTCCACTGCTCCAGAGTTCAATGGCGACGAGC
The DNA here is from genome assembly GCF_029448725.1 of Salvelinus fontinalis. Lineage (NCBI taxonomy): Eukaryota > Metazoa > Chordata > Actinopteri > Salmoniformes > Salmonidae > Salvelinus > Salvelinus fontinalis. The sequence goes on along the minus strand of NC_074697.1, from coordinate 14,607,764 downwards.
TTTACACCACTCCAGCCGACGCTTGGCATTGCACATGGTGATCTTAAGCTTGTGTGCGGCTGCTCGGCCATGGAAACACATTTCATGAAGCTCCCGACTAACAGTTATTGTGCTGACGTTGCTTCCAGAGGCAGTTTGGAACTCAGTAGTGAGTGTTGTAACCGAGGACAGATGATTTTTATGCGCTTCAGCACTCGGCGGTCCCGGTTATGTGAGCTTGTGTGGTCTACCACTTCGCGGCTGAGCCGTTGTTGCTCCTATAATATTTCCACTTCACAATAACAGCACTTACAGTTGACCGGGGCAGCTCTAGCAGGGCAGAAATTTGACAAACTGACTTGTTGGAAAGGTGGCATCCTATGAACGGTGCCACGTAAAAAAAAAAGCTTTAAAAAAAAAATAAAAAAAATCACTGAGCTTTTCAGTAAGGCCATTCTACTGCAAATGTTTGTCTATGGAGATTGCATGGCTGTGTATTCGATTCTATACACCCGTCAGCAACGGTCGGGGCTGAAATAGCCAAATCCCCTCATTTGAAGAGGTGTCCACATACTTTTGTATATATAGGTGTAACTGACAAGGAAACAACAGGCTACTTAACATATATAATGTCTGAGTCACAGAATTCCTCGTCCAAACTTTCAGAGCATTCACTGAGGGAATTCTCTACTCAAACTGACGCAAGCAGAACAGGAACAGAGCAGAACTCACCACTGAAGGACGTTGAGAACATTCTAGAATCCAGAGCGGAGTTCATGACCTCCTCAAACAACAGATCGTTGCCAGGCCTGTTCGAAAAGCCCCTCTGCACCTTATCCACTACCTTGTCCATGGAGGACATAGCCTTGTCCACCGCTGCTTCCTGACCACGTGGTACTTCGAACTCCGACAGGTAGTAGGCTATCACACTGCCTTCACTGGAATACACACACATAAACCAACATTAGTCAAGGGTTTCATCTAATATCTACAGCAGAATAAATTAGAATTACATTTAAGTCATTTAGCAGACGCTCTTATCCAGAGCGACTTACAAATTGTACCTTTATTTAACCTTTATTTAACTAGGCAAGTCAGTTAAGAACAAATTCTTATTTTCAATGACGGCCTACTGGGGAACAGTGGGTTAACTGCCTGTTCAGGGGCAGAACGACAGATTTGTACCTTGTCAGCTCGGGGATTTGAACTTGCAACCTTTCGGTTACTAGTCCAACGCTCTAACCACTAGGCTACCCTGCCGCCCCGAATGTCCAACACCTCGCTTCACGACACTTTTAGCTACAACGACTGCAACCAAATGCTCCCTGTAGTTGTTGGTCAGCCCCTCACGTCGCTGTGGATTAATATTGGCCCACTCTTCCATGGAGAACTGCTTTAACTCCGCGGCATCGTTTGTTGGGTTTTCAAGTATGAACTGCTCGTTTCAAGTCCTGCCACAACATCTCAGTTCGGATTAGGTCTGGACTTTGACAAGGCCGTTCCAATTTGTTGCTTTTTTTAGCCATTTTCATGTAGACTTGATTGTGTGTTTTGGATCGTTGTCTTGCTGCGTGACCCAGCTGTGCTTCAGCTCACAGACGGATGGCCTGACATTCTCCTGTAGAACTCTCTGATCCGGAGCAGAATTCACGGTTCCTTCTATTAAAGCAAGTCGTCCAGGTCCTGAGGCAGCAAAGCCTCCCCAAACCATCACACTACCATCCACCGCCATGCTTGATCGTTGGTATGAGGTTCTTACTGTGGAAAGCAGTGTTTTGTTTTCACCAGACATAATGGGACGGTAAGAAGGTAAATCATGGCGTTATAGTTCCACAAGGTAAACACCGGCGGTGTGGTTCCACGAGGTAAACACCGGCGGTATGGTCCCACGAGGTAAACACCGGCGGTATGGTCCCACGAGGTAAACACCGGCGGTATGGTCCCACGAGGTAAACACCGGCGGTATGGTCCCACGAGGTAAACACCGGCGGTATGGTCCCACGAGGTAAACACCGGCGGTATGGTCCCACGAGGTAAACACCGGCGGTATGGTCCCACGAGGTAAACACCGGCGGTATGGTCCCACGAGGTAAACACCGGCGGTATGGTCCCACGAGGTAAACACCGGCGGTATGGTCCCACGAGGTAAACACCGGCGGTATGGTCCCACGAGGTAAACACCGGCGGTATGGTCCCACGAGGTAAACACCGGCGGTATGGTCCCACGAGGTAAATAAGAGAACACTGCTGTAACTTGAAAGGAGAACATCCAAGGTGTAGTACATCTCTGCTCTGTTAGGGATTCAAATAGATAAACTACATGGGGATCAAAACAGGCAATGGTGGAAAGATCATGTAGATTATCACACTCTTTCAGTTACTGTACCTGAAGGCTTGTACGGTGGAGCCAACATAGTACTTGGACAGCTGGGGCATCTTGTTGTAGAGTGTTCTCAGCTGAAAAAATGAAAACAAAAACACAGGAATTAATTAACTGAAATTATCATTATTTTCTTTAAATTTAGAATGATTGGGTGTGAATCTTGCTGCACAATTTATTTTCCCTCGGGAAAAAATGATTGATTGATTGATTAAGTGACTTATTTGAAGTGTACTTATCAGTATCTGAAAGACAGTGACTGCATATCCCAAATTAAAAAGCAGTGCACTATATAGGGAATAGGGTTCCATTTGGGACTCAGAGAGAAAGAAGAGCCGTGTCTGAATACCCAGAATGCTGGTGTTCTAAATAGCAGGCATTTTGGGTATGAATAAAATAAAATTTTATAGTATGTGAAATTAAAATTAAAATGTAGTATGCTTTATAAGCCAAGATATCATACTCATTTTGCCTCTTCATTCAGTAGTATTATAAATATATAGAATTATATTACCATACTGTTGAGGAGGAGAAAGGTCTTTCCAGACTTATGTGTGTTTGATAATCAGCTGTTCATGTGATAAGAGGACTCGCTGTACACAAATTAACGAACGGCGGGAATCAATGCTCCTGCACATTAGATGTCGTATCCTCAGTAGGAGGAGCCTAGTAGGTTGATAGTTAGCTACAGGTAAAGGTGCGTTAGCTACAGGGAAAGGAGCGTTAGCTACAGGGAAAGGAGCGTTAGCTACAGGGAAAGGAGCGTTAGCTACAGGGAAAGGAGCGTTAGCTACAGGGAAAGGAGCGTTAGCTACAGGGAAAGGTGCGTTAGCTAGAGGGCTGAGTGGGAAAGGAGTGTTAGCTACAGGGCTGGGGGGAAAGGAGTGTTAGCTAGAGGGCTGGGGGAAAGGAGTGTTAGCTACCGGGAAAGGAGTGTTAGCTACCGGGAAAGGAGTGTTAGCTACCGGGAAAGGAGCGTTAGCTACAGGGCTGGGGGGAAAGGAGTGTTAGCTACAGGGAAAGGAGTGTTAGCTACCGGGAAAGGAGTGTTAGCTACAGGGCAAGGAGTGTTAGCTACCGGGAAAGGAGTGTTAGCTACCGGGAAAGGAGTGTTAGCTACCGGGAAAGGAGTGTTAGCTACCGGGAAAGGAGTGTTAGCTACCGGGAAAGGAGTGTTAGCTACCGGGAAAGGAGTGTTAGCTACCGGGAAAGGAGTGTTAGCTACCGGGAAAGGAGTGTTAGCTACAGGGCAAGGCGTGTTAGCTACAGGGCAAGGCGTGTTAGCTACAGGGCAAGGCGTGTTAGCTACAGGGCAAGGCGTGTTAGCTACAGGGCAAGGCGTGTTAGCTACAGGGCAAGGCGTGTTAGCTACAGGGCAAGGCGTGTTAGCTACAGGGCAAGGCGTGTTAGCTACAGGGCAAGGCGTGTTAGCTACAGGGCAAGGCGTGTTAGCTACAGGGCAAGGAGTGTTAGCTACAGGGCAAGGAGTGTTAGCTACAGGGCAAGGAGTGTTAGCTACAGGGCAAGGAGTGTTAGCTACAGGGCAAGGAGTGTTAGCTACAGGGAAAGGAGTGTTAGCTACCGGGAAAGGAGTGTTAGCTACCGGGAAAGGAGTGTTAGCTACCGGGAAAGGAGTGTTAGCTACCGGGAAAGGAGTGTTAGCTACCGGGAAAGGAGTGTTAGCTACCGGGAAAGGAGTGTTAGCTACCGGGAAAGGAGTGTTAGCTACCGGGAAAGGAGTGTTAGCTACCGGGAAAGGAGTGTTAGCTACCGGGAAAGGAGTGTTAGCTACAGGGAAAGGAGTGTTAGCTACAGGGAAAGGAGTGTTAGCTACAGGGAAAGGAGTGTTAGCTACAGGGAAAGGAGTGTTAGCTACAGGGCTGAGTGGGAAAGGATTGTTAGCTATAGGGCTGGGGGGAAAGGAGTTTTAGCTAGAGGGAAAGGAGTGTTAGCTACAGGGCTGGGGGGAAAGGAGTGTTAGCTAGAGGGAAAGGAGTGTTAGCTACAGGGCTGGGGGGAAAGGAGTGTTAGCTACAGGGCTGGGGGGAAAGGAGTGTTAGCTACAGGGAAAGGAGTGTTAGCTAGAGGGCTGGGGGAAAAGGAGTGTTAGCTAGAGGGCTGGGGGAAAAGGAGTGTTAGCTAGAGGGCTGGGGGGAAAGGAGTGTTAGCTACAGGGCTAGGGGGGAAAGAAGTGTTAGCTACAGGGAAAGGTGTGTTAGCTACAGGGCTGAGTGGGAAAGGAGTGTTAGCTACAGGGCTGGGGGGAAAGGAGTTTTAGCTAGAGGGAAAGGAGTGTTAGCTACAGGGCTGGGGGGAAAGGAGTGTTAGCTACAGGGCTGGGGGCAAAGGAGTGTTAGCTACAGGGCTGGGGGGAAAGGAGTGTTAGCTACAGGGCTGGGGGGAAAGGAGTGTTAGCTACAGGGAAGGGAGTGTTAGCTACAGGGCTGGGGGGAAAGGAGCGTTAGCTAGAGGGCTGGGGGGAAAGGAGTGTTAGCTAGAGGGCTGGGGGGAAAGGAGTGTTAGCTACAGGGAAAGGAGTGTTAGCTACAGGGCTGGGGGGAAAGGAGTGTTAGCTAGAGGGCTGGGGGGAAAGGAGTGTTAGCTAGAGGGCTGGGGGGAAAGGAGTGTTAGCTACAGGGCTGGGGGGAAAGGAGTGTTAGCTACAGGGCTAGGGGGGAAAGGAGTGTTTGCAAAAGGGCTGGGGGGAAAGGAGTGTTTGCAAAAGGGCTGGGGGAAAAGGAGTGTTTGCAAAAGGGAAAGGAGTGTTAGCTAGAGGGCTGGGGGGAAAGGAGTGTTAGCTAGAGGGCTGGGGGGAAAGGAGTGTTAGCTAGAGGGCTGGGGGGAAAGGAGTGTTAGCTACAGGGAAAGGAGTGTTAGCTACAGGCTGGGGGAAAAGGAGTGTTAGCTAGAGGGCTGGGGGGAAAGGAGTGTTAGCTACAGGGCTAGGGGGGAAAGGAGTGTTAGCTACAGGGAAGGGAGTGTTAGCTAGAGGGCTGGGGGAAAGGAGTGTTAGCTAGAGGGCTGGGGGGAAAGGAGTGTTAGCTACAGGGAAAGGAGTGTTAGCTACAGGGCTGGGGGGAAAGGAGTGTTAGCTAGAGGGCTGGGGGGAAAGGAGTGTTAGCTAGAGGGCTGGGGGGAAAGGAGTGTTAGCTACAGGGAAAGGAGTGTTAGCTACAGGCTGGGGGAAAAGGAGGCTAGGGGGGAAAGGAGAGCTGGGGGGAAAGGAGTGTTAGCTACAGGGAAAGGAGTGTTAGCTACAGGCTGGGGGAAAAGGAGGCTAGGGGGGAAAGGAGTGTTAGCTACAGGGCTAGGGGGGAAAGGAGTGTTAGCTACAGGGCTAGGGGGGAAAGGAGTGTTAGCTACAGGGCTAGGGGGGGAAAGGAGTGTTAGCTACAGGGCTGGGGGGAAAGGAGTGTTAGCTAGAGGGAAAGGAGTGTTAGCTAGAGGGAAAGGAGTGTTAGCTACAGGGCTGGGGGGAAAGGAGTGTTAGCTAGAGGGAAAGGAGTGTTAGCTACAGGGCTGGGGGGAAAGGAGTGTTAGCTACAGGGCTGGGGGGAAAGGAGTGTTAGCTAGAGGGCTGGGGGAAAAGGAGTGTTAGCTAGAGGGCTGGGGGGAAAGGAGTGTTAGCTAGAGGGCTGGGGGGAAAGGAGTGTTAGCTAGAGGGCTGGGGGGAAAGGAGTGTTAGCTACAGGGCTAGGGGGGAAAGAAGTGTTAGCTACAGGGAAAGGTGTGTTAGCTACAGGGCTGAGTGGGAAAGGATTGTTAGCTATAGGGCTGGGGGGAAAGGAGTGTTAGCTACAGGGCTGGGGGGAAAGGAGTGTTAGCTACAGGGCTGGGGGGAAAGGAGTGTTAGCTACAGGGCTGGGGGGAAAGGAGTGTTAGCTACAGGGCTGGGGGGAAAGGAGTGTTAGCTACAGGGCTGGGGGGAAAGGAGTGTTAGCTACAGGGAAGGGAGTGTTAGCTACAGGGCTGGGGGGAAAGGAGCGTTAGCTAGAGGGCTGGGGGGAAAGGAGTGTTAGCTAGAGGGCTGGGGGGAAAGGAGTGTTAGCTAGAGGGCTGGGGGGAAAGGAGTGTTAGCTACAGGGAAAGGAGTGTTAGCTACAGGGCTGGGGGGAAAGGAGTGTTAGCTAGAGGGCTGGGGGGAAAGGAGTGTTAGCTAGAGGGCTGGGGGGAAAGGAGTGTTAGCTAGAGGGCTGGGGGGAAAGGAGTGTTAGCTACAGGGCTGGGGGGAAAGGAGTGTTAGCTACAGGGCTAGGGGGGAAAGGAGTGTTTGCAAAAGGGCTGGGGGAAAAGGAGTGTTTGCAAAAGGGAAAGGAGTGTTAGCTAGAGGGCTGGGGTGGGAAAGGAGCATTAGCTACAGGGCTGGGGGGAAAGGAGTGTTAGCTACAGGGCTGGGGGGAAAGGAGTGTTAGCTACAGGGAAAGGAGTGTTAGCTACAGGGCTGGGGGAAAAGGAGTGTTAGCTAGAGGGCTGGGGGGAAAGGAGTGTTAGCTACAGGGCTAGGGGGGAAAGGAGTGTTAGCTACAGGGCTAGGGGGGAAAGGAGTGTTAGCTACAGGGAAGGGAGTGTTAGCTAGAGGGCTGGGGGGAAAGGAGTGTTAGCTAGAGGGCTGGGGGGAAAGGAGTGTTAGCTACAGGGAAAGGAGTGTTAGCTACAGGGCTGGGGGGAAAGGAGTGTTAGCTAGAGGGCTGGGGGGAAAGGAGTGTTAGCTAGAGGGCTGGGGGGAAAGGAGTGTTAGCTAGAGGGCTGGGGGGAAAGGAGTGTTAGCTACAGGGAAAGGAGTGTTAGCTACAGGCTGGGGGAAAAGGAGTGTTAGCTAGAGGGCTGGGGGGAAAGGAGTGTTAGCTACAGGGCTAGGGGGGAAAGGAGTGTTAGCTACAGGGCTAGGGGGGAAAGGAGTGTTAGCTACAGGGCTAGGGGGGGAAAGGAGTGTTAGCTACAGGGCTAGGGGGGGAAAGGAGTGTTAGCTACAGGGCTGGGGGGAAAGGAGTGTTAGCTAGAGGGAAAGGAGTGTTAGCTACAGGGAAGGGAGTGTTAGCTAGAGGGCTGGGGGGAAAGGAGTGTTAGCTAGAGGGCTGGGGGGAAAGGAGTGTTAGCTACAGGGAAAGGAGTGTTAGCTAGAGGGCTGGGGGGAAAGGAGTGTTAGCTAGAGGGCTGGGGGGAAAGGAGTGTTAGCTAGAGGGCTGGGGGGAAAGGAGTGTTAGCTAGAGGGCTGGGGGGAAAGGAGTGTTAGCTAGAGGGCTGGGGGGAAAGGAGTGTTAGCTACAGGGAAAGGAGTGTTAGCTACAGGCTGGGGGAAAAGGAGTGTTAGCTACAGGGCTAGGGGGGAAAGGAGTGTTAGCTACAGGGAAAGGAGTGTTAGCTACAGGGAAGGGAGTGTTAGCTAGAGGGCTGGGGGGAAAGGAGTGTTAGCTAGAGGGCTGGGGGGAAAGGAGTGTTAGCTACAGGGAAAGGAGTGTTAGCTACAGGGCTGGGGGGAAAGGAGTGTTAGCTAGAGGGCTGGGGGGAAAGGAGTGTTAGCTAGAGGGCTGGGGGGAAAGGAGTGTTAGCTAGAGGGCTGGGGGGAAAGGAGTGTTAGCTACAGGGAAAGGAGTGTTAGCTACAGGCTGGGGGAAAAGGAGTGTTAGCTACAGGGCTAGGGGGGAAAGGAGTGTTAGCTACAGGGCTAGGGGGGGAAAGGAGTGTTAGCTACAGGGCTGGGGGGAAAGGAGTGTTAGCTAGAGGGAAAGGAGTGTTAGCTAGAGGGAAAGGAGTGTTAGCTACAGGGCTGGGGGGAAAGGAGTGTTAGCTAGAGGGAAAGGAGTGTTAGCTACAGGGCTGGGGGGAAAGGAGTGTTAGCTACAGGGAAAGGAGTGTTAGCTAGAGGGCTGGGGGAAAAGGAGTGTTAGCTAGAGGGCTGGGGGGAAAGGAGTGTTAGCTAGAGGGCTGGGGGGGAAGGAGTGTTAGCTACAGGGCTAGGGGGGAAAGAAGTGTTAGCTACAGGGAAAGGTGTGTTAGCTACAGGGCTGAGTGGGAAAGGATTGTTAGCTATAGGGCTGGGGGGAAAGGAGTGTTAGCTACAGGGCTGGGGGGAAAGGAGTGTTAGCTACAGGGCTGGGGGGAAAGGAGTGTTAGCTACAGGGCTGGGGGGAAAGGAGTGTTAGCTACAGGGCTGGGGGGAAAGGAGTGTTAGCTACAGGGAAGGGAGTGTTAGCTACAGGGCTGGGGGGAAAGGAGCGTTAGCTAGAGGGCTGGGGGGAAAGGAGTGTTAGCTAGAGGGCTGGGGGGAAAGGAGTGTTAGCTAGAGGGCTGGGGGGAAAGGAGTGTTAGCTACAGGGAAAGGAGTGTTAGCTACAGGGCTGGGGGGAAAGGAGTGTTAGCTAGAGGGCTGGGGGGAAAGGAGTGTTAGCTAGAGGGCTGGGGGGAAAGGAGTGTTAGCTAGAGGGAAAGGAGTGTTAGCTACAGGGCTGGGGGGAAAGGAGTGTTAGCTAGAGGGAAAGGAGTGTTAGCTACAGGGCTGGGGGGAAAGGAGTGTTAGCTACAGGGCTAGGGGGGAAAGGAGTGTTAGCTACAGGGCTAGGGGGGAAAGAAGTGTTAGCTACAGGGAAAGGTGTGTTAGCTACAGGGCTGAGTGGGAAAGGAGTGTTAGCTACAGGGCTAGGGGGGAAAGGAGTGTTAGCTACAGGGCTAGGGGGGGAAAGGAGTGTTAGCTACAGGGAAAGGAGTGTTAGCTAGAGGGCTGGGGGAAAAGGAGTGTTAGCTAGAGGGCTGGGGGGAAAGGAGTGTTAGCTACAGGGCTAGGGGGGAAAGGAGTGTTAGCTACAGGGCTAGGGGGGAAAGAAGTGTTAGCTACAGGGAAAGGTGTGTTAGCTACAGGGCTGAGTGGGAAAGGAGTGTTAGCTACAGGGCTGGGGGGAAAGGAGTTTTAGCTAGAGGGAAAGGAGTGTTAGCTACAGGGCTGGGGGGAAAGGAGTGTTAGCTACAGGGCTGGGGGCAAAGGAGTGTTAGCTACAGGGCTGGGGGGAAAGGAGTGTTAGCTACAGGGCTGGGGGGAAAGGAGTGTTAGCTACAGGGAAGGGAGTGTTAGCTACAGGGCTGGGGGGAAAGGAGCGTTAGCTAGAGGGCTGGGGGGAAAGGAGTGTTAGCTAGAGGGCTGGGGGGAAAGGAGTGTTAGCTACAGGGAAAGGAGTGTTAGCTACAGGGCTGGGGGGAAAGGAGTGTTAGCTAGAGGGCTGGGGGGAAAGGAGTGTTAGCTAGAGGGCTGGGGGGAAAGGAGTGTTAGCTACAGGGCTGGGGGGAAAGGAGTGTTAGCTACAGGGCTAGGGGGGAAAGGAGTGTTTGCAAAAGGGCTGGGGGAAAAGGAGTGTTTGCAAAAGGGAAAGGAGTGTTAGCTAGAGGGCTGGGGGGAAAGGAGTGTTAGCTAGAGGGCTGGGGGGAAAGGAGTGTTAGCTAGAGGGCTGGGGGGAAAGGAGTGTTAGCTAGAGGGCTGGGGGGAAAGGAGTGTTAGCTACAGGGAAAGGAGTGTTAGCTACAGGCTGGGGGAAAAGGAGTGTTAGCTACAGGGCTAGGGGGGAAAGGAGTGTTAGCTACAGGGCTAGGGGGGAAAGGAGTGTTAGCTACAGGGCTAGGGGGGAAAGGAGTGTTAGCTACAGGGCTAGGGGGGGAAAGGAGTGTTAGCTACAGGGCTGGGGGGAAAGGAGTGTTAGCTAGAGGGCTGGGGGGAAAGGAGTGTTAGCTACAGGGAAAGGAGTGTTAGCTACAGGCTGGGGGAAAAGGAGTGTTAGCTAGAGGGCTGGGGGGAAAGGAGTGTTAGCTACAGGGAAAGGAGTGTTAGCTACAGGGCTGGGGGGAAAGGAGTGTTAGCTAGAGGGCTGGGGGGAAAGGAGTGTTAGCTAGAGGGCTGGGGGGAAAGGAGTGTTAGCTACAGGGAAAGGAGTGTTAGCTACAGGCTGGGGGAAAAGGAGTGTTAGCTACAGGGCTAGGGGGGAAAGGAGTGTTAGCTACAGGGCTAGGGGGGAAAGGAGTGTTAGCTACAGGGCTAGGGGGGAAAGGAGTGTTAGCTACAGGGCTAGGGGGGGAAAGGAGTGTTAGCTACAGGGCTGGGGGGAAAGGAGTGTTAGCTAGAGGGAAAGGAGTGTTAGCTAGAGGGAAAGGAGTGTTAGCTACAGGGCTGGGGGGAAAGGAGTGTTAGCTACAGGGCTGGGGGGAAAGGAGTGTTAGCTAGAGGGCTGGGGGAAAAGGAGTGTTAGCTAGAGGGCTGGGGGGAAAGGAGTGTTAGCTAGAGGGCTGGGGGGAAAGGAGTGTTAGCTAGAGGGCTGGGGGGAAAGGAGTGTTAGCTACAGGGCTAGGGGGGAAAGAAGTGTTAGCTACAGGGAAAGGTGTGTTAGCTACAGGGCTGAGTGGGAAAGGATTGTTAGCTATAGGGCTGGGGGGAAAGGAGTGTTAGCTACAGGGCTGGGGGGAAAGGAGTGTTAGCTACAGGGCTGGGGGGAAAGGAGTGTTAGCTACAGGGCTGGGGGGAAAGGAGTGTTAGCTACAGGGAAGGGAGTGTTAGCTACAGGGCTGGGGGGAAAGGAGCGTTAGCTAGAGGGCTGGGGGGAAAGGAGTGTTAGCTAGAGGGCTGGGGGGAAAGGAGTGTTAGCTAGAGGGCTGGGGGGAAAGGAGTGTTAGCTACAGGGAAAGGAGTGTTAGCTACAGGGCTGGGGGGAAAGGAGTGTTAGCTAGAGGGCTGGGGGGAAAGGAGTGTTAGCTAGAGGGCTGGGGGGAAAGGAGTGTTAGCTAGAGGGCTGGGGGGAAAGGAGTGTTAGCTACAGGGCTGGGGGGAAAGGAGTGTTAGCTACAGGGCTAGGGGGGAAAGGAGTGTTTGCAAACGGGCTGGGGGAAAAGGAGTGTTTGCAAAAGGGAAAGGAGTGTTAGCTAGAGGGCTGGGGTGGGAAAGGAGCATTAGCTACAGGGCTGGGGGGAAAGGAGTGTTAGCTACAGGGCTGGGGGGAAAGGAGTGTTAGCTACAGGGAAAGGAGTGTTAGCTACAGGGCTGGGGGAAAAGGAGTGTTAGCTAGAGGGCTGGGGGGAAAGGAGTGTTAGCTACAGGGCTAGGGGGGAAAGGAGTGTTAGCTACAGGGCTAGGGGGGAAAGGAGTGTTAGCTACAGGGAAGGGAGTGTTAGCTAGAGGGCTGGGGGGAAAGGAGTGTTAGCTAGAGGGCTGGGGGGAAAGGAGTGTTAGCTACAGGGAAAGGAGTGTTAGCTACAGGGCTGGGGGGAAAGGAGTGTTAGCTAGAGGGCTGGGGGGAAAGGAGTGTTAGCTAGAGGGCTGGGGGGAAAGGAGTGTTAGCTAGAGGGCTGGGGGGAAAGGAGTGTTAGCTACAGGGAAAGGAGTGTTAGCTACAGGCTGGGGGAAAAGGAGTGTTAGCTAGAGGGCTAGGGGGGAAAGGAGTGTTAGCTACAGGGCTAGGGGGGAAAGGAGTGTTAGCTACAGGGCTAGGGGGGAAAGGAGTGTTAGCTACAGGGCTAGGGGGGGAAAGGAGTGTTAGCTACAGGGCTGGGGGGAAAGGAGTGTTAGCTAGAGGGAAAGGAGTGTTAGCTAGAGGGAAAGGAGTGTTAGTTACAGGGCTGGGGGGAAAGGAGTGTTAGCTAGAGGGAAAGGAGTGTTAGCTACAGGGCTGGGGGGAAAGGAGTGTTAGCTACAGGGAAAGGAGTGTTAGCTAGAGGGCTGGGGGAAAAGGAGTGTTAGCTAGAGGGCTGGGGGGAAAGGAGTGTTAGCTAGAGGGCTGGGGGGAAAGGAGTGTTAGCTACAGGGCTAGGGGGGAAAGAAGTGTTAGCTACAGGGAAAGGTGTGTTAGCTACAGGGCTGAGTGGGAAAGGATTGTTAGCTATAGGGCTGGGGGGAAAGGAGTGTTAGCTACAGGGCTGGGGGGAAAGGAGTGTTAGCTACAGGGCTGGGGGGAAAGGAGTGTTAGCTACAGGGCTGGGGGGAAAGGAGTGTTAGCTACAGGGCTGGGGGGAAAGGAGTGTTAGCTACAGGGCTGGGGGGAAAGGAGTGTTAGCTACAGGGAAGGGAGTGTTAGCTACAGGGCTGGGGGGAAAGGAGCGTTAGCTAGAGGGCTGGGGGGAAAGGAGTGTTAGCTAGAGGGCTGGGGGGAAAGGAGTGTTAGCTAGAGGGCTGGGGGGAAAGGAGTGTTAGCTACAGGGAAAGGAGTGTTAGCTACAGGGCTGGGGGGAAAGGAGTGTTAGCTAGAGGGCTGGGGGGAAAGGAGTGTTAGCTAGAGGGCTGGGGGGAAAGGAGTGTTAGCTAGAGGGCTGGGGGGAAAGGAGTGTTAGCTACAGGGCTGGGGGGAAAGGAGTGTTAGCTACAGGGCTAGGGGGGAAAGGAGTGTTTGCAAAAGGGCTGGGGGAAAAGGAGTGTTTGCAAAAGGGAAAGGAGTGTTAGCTAGAGGGCTGGGGTGGGAAAGGAGCATTAGCTACAGGGCTGGGGGGAAAGGAGTGTTAGCTACAGGGCTGGGGGGAAAGGAGTGTTAGCTACAGGGAAAGGAGTGTTAGCTACAGGGCTGGGGGAAAAGGAGTGTTAGCTAGAGGGCTGGGGGAAAAGGAGTGTTAGCTACAGGGCTAGGGGGGAAAGGAGTGTTAGCTACAGGGCTAGGGGGGAAAGGAGTGTTAGCTACAGGGAAGGGAGTGTTAGCTAGAGGGCTGGGGGGAAAGGAGTGTTAGCTACAGGGAAAGGAGTGTTAGCTACAGGGCTGGGGGGAAAGGAGTGTTAGCTAGAGGGCTGGGGGGAAAGGAGTGTTAGCTAGAGGGCTGGGGGGAAAGGAGTGTTAGCTAGAGGGCTGGGGGGAAAGGAGTGTTAGCTACAGGGAAAGGAGTGTTAGCTACAGGCTGGGGGAAAAGGAGTGTTAGCTAGAGGGCTGGGGGGAAAGGAGTGTTAGCTACAGGGCTAGGGGGGAAAGGAGTGTTAGCTACAGGGCTAGGGGGGAAAGGAGTGTTAGCTACAGGGCTAGGGGGGGAAAGGAGTGTTAGCTACAGGGCTAGGGGGGGAAAGGAGTGTTAGCTACAGGGCTGGGGGGAAAGGAGTGTTAGCTAGAGGGAAAGGAGTGTTAGCTACAGGGCTGGGGGGAAAGGAGTGTTAGCTAGAGGGAAAGGAGTGTTAGCTACAGGGCTGGGGGGAAAGGAGTGTTAGCTACAGGGCTGGGGGGAAAGGAGTGTTAGCTACAGGGAAAGGAGTGTTAGCTAGAGGGCTGGGGGAAAAGGAGTGTTAGCTAGAGGGCTGGGGGGAAAGGAGTGTTAGCTAGAGGGCTGGGGGGAAAGGAGTGTTAGCTACAGGGCTAGGGGGGAAAGAAGTGTTAGCTACAGGGAAAGGTGTGTTAGCTACAGGGCTGAGTGGGAAAGGATTGTTAGCTATAGGGCTGGGGGGAAAGGAGTGTTAGCTACAGGGCTGGGGGGAAAGGAGTTTTAGCTAGAGGGAAAGGAGTGTTAGCTACAGGGCTGGGGGGAAAGGAGTGTTAGCTACAGGGCTGGGGGGAAAGGAGTGTTAGCTACAGGGCTGGGGGGAAAGGAGTGTTAGCTACAGGGCTGGGGGGAAAGGAGTGTTAGCTACAGGGAAGGGAGTGTTAGCTACAGGGCTGGGGGGAAAGGAGCGTTAGCTAGAGGGCTGGGGGGAAAGGAGTGTTAGCTAGAGGGCTGGGGGAAAGGAGTGTTAGCTACAGGGAAAGGAGTGTTAGCTAGAGGGCTGGGGGGAAAGGAGTGTTAGCTAGAGGGCTGGGGGGAAAGGAGTGTTAGCTAGAGGGCTGGGGGGAAAGGAGTGTTAGCTAGAGGGCTGGGGGGAAAGGAGTGTTAGCTACAGGGCTGGGGGGAAAGGAGTGTTAGCTACAGGGCTAGGGGGGAAAGGAGTGTTTGCAAAAGGGCTGGGGGAAAAGGAGTGTTTGCAAAAGGGAAAGGAGTGTTAGCTAGAGGGCTGGGGTGGGAAAGGAGCATTAGCTACAGGGCTGGGGGGAAAGGAGTGTTAGCTACAGGGCTGGGGGGAAAGGAGTGTTAGCTACAGGGAAAGGAGTGTTAGCTACAGGGCTGGGGGGAAAGGAGCGTTAGCTAGAGGGCTGGGGGGAAAGGAGTGTTAGCTAGAGGGCTGGGGGGAAAGGAGTGTTAGCTAGAGGGCTGGGGGGAAAAGAGTGTTAGCTAGAGGGCTGGGGGGAAAGGAGTGTTAGCTACAGGGCTGGGGGGAAAGGAGTGTTAGTTACAGGGCTAGGGGGGAAAGGAGTGTTTGCAAAAGGGCTGGGGGAAAAGGAGTGTTTGCAAAAGGGAAAGGAGTGTTAGCTAGAGGGCTGGGGTGGGAAAGGAGCATTAGCTACAGGGCTGGGGGGAAAGGAGTGTTAGCTACAGGGCTGGGGGGAAAGGAGTGTTAGCTACAGGGAAAGGAGTGTTAGCTACAGGGCTGGGGGGAAAGGAGCGTTAGCTAGAGGGCTGGGGGGAAAGGAGTGTTAGCTAGAGGGCTGGGGGGAAAGGAGTGTTAGCTACAGGGAAAGGAGTGTTAGCTACAGGCTGGGGGAAAAGGAGTGTTAGCTAGAGGGCTGGGGGGAAAGGAGTGTTAGCTACAGGGCTAGGGGGGAAAGGAGTGTTAGCTACAGGGCTAGGGGGGAAAGGAGTGTTAGCTACAGGGCTAGGGGGGGAAAGGAGTGTTAGCTACAGGGCTAGGGGGGGAAAGGAGTGTTAGCTACAGGGCTGGGTGGGAAAGGAGTGTTAGCTACAGGGCTGGGGGGAAAGGAGTGTTAGCTAGAGGGAAAGGAGTGTTAGCTACAGGGCTGGGGGGAAAGGAGTGTTAGCTACAGGGAAAGGAGTGTTAGCTAGAAGGCTGGGGGAAAAGGAGTGTTAGCTAGAGGGCTGGGGGGAAAGGAGTGTTAGCTAGAGGGCTGGGGGGAAAGGAGTGTTAGCTACAGGGCTAGGGGGGAAAGAAGTGTTAGCTACAGGGAAAGGTGTGTTAGCTACAGGGCTGAGTGGGAAAGGATTGTTAGCTATAGGGCTGGGGGGAAAGGAGTGTTAGCTACAGGGCTGGGGGGAAAGGAGTTTTAGCTAGAGGGAAAGGAGTGTTAGCTACAGGGCTGGGGGGAAAGGAGTGTTAGCTACAGGGCTGGGGGGAAAGGAGTTTTAGCTAGAGGGAAAGGAGTGTTAGCTACAGGGCTGGGGGGAAAGGAGTGTTAGCTACAGGGCTGGGGGGAAAGGAGTGTTAGCTACAGGGCTGGGGGGAAAGGAGTGTTAGCTACAGGGCTGGGGGGAAAGGAGTGTTAGCTACAGGGAAAGGAGTGTTAGCTAGAGGGCTGGGGGGAAAGGAGTGTTAGCTAGAGGGCTGGGGGGAAAGGAGTGTTAGCTAGAGGGCTGGGGGGAAAGGAGTGTTAGCTAGAGGGCTGGGGGGAAAGGAGTGTTAGCTACAGGGCTGGGGGGAAAGGAGTGTTAGCTACAGGGCTGGGGGGAAAGGAGTGTTAGCTACAGGGCTAGGGGGGAAAGGAGTGTTTGCAAAAGGGCTGGGGGAAAAGGAGTGTTTGCAAAAGGGAAAGGAGTGTTAGCTAGAGGGCTGGGGTGGGAAAGGAGCATTAGCTACAGGGCTGGGGGGAAAGGAGTGTTAGCTACAGGGCTGGGGGGAAAGGAGTGTTAGCTACAGGGAAAGGAGTGTTAGCTACAGGGCTGGGGGGAAAGGAGCGTTAGCTAGAGGGCTGGGGGGAAAGGAGTGTTAGCTAGAGGGCTGGGGGGAAAGGAGTGTTAGCTAGAGGGCTGGGGGGAAAGGAGTGTTAGCTACAGGGAAAGGAGTGTTAGCTACAGGCTGGGGGAAAAGGAGTGTTAGCTAGAGGGCTGGGGGGAAAGGAGTGTTAGCTACAGGGCTAGGGGGGAAAGGAGTGTTAGCTACAGGGCTAGGGGGGAAAGGAGTGTTAGCTACAGGGCTGGGTGGGAAAGGAGTGTTAGCTACAGGGCTGGGTGGGAAAGGAGTGTTAGCTACAGGGCTGGGGGGAAAGGAGTGTTAGCTACAGGGAAAGGAGCGTTAGCTAGAGGGCTGGGGTGGGAAAGGAGCGTTAGCTACAGGGCTGGGGGGAAAGGAGTTTTAGCTTAAGGGCTGGGAGGAAAGGAGCGTTAGCTAGAGGGCTGGGGGGGAAAGGAGCGTTAGCTAGAGGGCTGGGGGGAAAGGAGCGTTAGCTACAGGGCTGGGGGGAAAGGAGCGTTAGCTAGAGGGAAAGGAGCGTTAGCTAGAGGGAAAGGAGCGTTAGCTAGAGGGAAAGGAGCGTTAGCTAGAGGGAAAGGAGCGTTAGCTAGAGGGAAAGGAGCGTTAGCTAGAGGGAAAGGAGCGTTAGCTACAGGGCTGTGGGGAAAGGAGCGTTAGCTACAGGGCTGTGGGGAAAGGAGCGTTAGCTACAGGGCTGTGGGGAAAGGAGCGTTAGCTACAGGGCTGTGGGGAAAGGAGCGTTAGCTACAGGGCTGTGGGGAAAGGAGCGTTAGCTACAGGGCTGTGGGGAAAGGAGCGTTAGCTACAGGGCTGTGGGGAAAGGAGCGTTAGCTACAGGGCTGTGGGGAAAGGAGCGTTAGCTACAGGGCTGTGGGGAAAGGAGCGTTAGCTACAGGGCTGGGGGGAAAGGAGCGTTAGCTACAGGGCTGGGGGGAAAGGAGCGTTAGCTACAGGGCTGGGGGGAAAGGAGCGTTAGCTACAGGGCTGGGGGGAAAGGAGTGTTAGCTACAGGGCTGGGGGGAAAGGAGTGTTAGCTACAGGGCTGGGGGGAAAGGAGTGTTAGCTACAGGGAAAGGTGCATTGGCTACAGGGCTGGGGGGGAAAGGAGCGTTAGCTACAGGGCTGGGGGGAAAGGAGCGTTAGCTAGAGGGCTGGGGGGAAAGGAGCGTTAGCTACAGGGCTGGGGGGAAAGGAGCGTTAGCTACAGGGCTGGGGGGAAAGGAGCGTTAGCTACAGGGCTGGGGGGAAATGAGCGTTAGCTACAGGGCTGGGGGGAAAGGAGCGTTAGCTACAGGGCTGGGGGGAAAGGAGCGTTAGCTACAGGGCTGGGGGGAAAGGAGCGTTAGCTACAGGGCTGGGGGGAAAGGAGCGTTAGCTACAGGGCTGGGGGGAAAGGAGCGTTAGCTACAGGGCTGGGGGGAAAGGAGTGTTAGCTACAGGGAAAGGTGCATTGGCTACAGGGCTGGGGGGAAAGGAGCGTTAGCTACAGGGCTGAGTGGGAAAGGAGCGTTAGCTACAGGGCTGGGGGGAAAGGAGCGTTAGCTAGAGGGCTGGGGGGAAAGGAGCGTTAGCTAGAGGGCTGGGGGAAAGGAGCGTTAGCTAGAGGGGGGAAAGGAGCGTTAGCTACAGGGCTGGGGGGAAAGGAGCGTTAGCTAGAGGGCTGGGGGGAAAGGAGCGTTAGCTACAGGGGGGAAAGGAGCATTAGCTACAGGGCTGGGGGGAAAGGAGCGTTAGCTAGAGGGCTGGGGGGAAAGGAGCGTTAGCTAGAGGGCTGGAGGGAAAGGAGCGTTAGCTAGAGGGCTGGAGGGAAAGGAGCGTTAGCTACAGGGCTGGTGGGAAAGGAGCGTTAGCTACAGGGCTGGGGGGGAAAGGAGCGTTAGCTACAGGGCTGGGGGGAAAGGAGCGTTAGCTAGAGGGCTGGGGGGGAAAGGAGCGTTAGCTACAGGGCTGGGGGGAAAGGAGCGTTAGCTACAGGGCTGGGGGGAAAGGAGCGTTAGCTACAGGGCTGGGGGGAAAGGAGCGTTAGCTACAGGGCTGGGGGGAAAGGAGCGTTAGCTACAGGGCTGGGGGGAAAGGAGCGTTAGCTACAGGGCTGGGGGGAAAGGAGCGTTAGCTACAGGGCTGGGGGGAAAGGAGCGTTAGCTACAGGGCTGGGGGGAAAGGAGCGTTAGCTACAGGGCTGTGGGGAAAGGAGCGTTAGCTACAGGGCTGTGGGGAAAGGAGCGTTAGCTACAGGGCTGTGGGGAAAGGAGCGTTAGCTACAGGGCTGTGGGGAAAGGAGCGTTAGCTACAGGGCTGTGGGGAAAGGAGCGTTAGCTACAGGGCTGTGGGGAAAGGAGCGTTAGCTACAGGGCTGTGGGGAAAGGAGCGTTAGCTACAGGGCTGTGGGGAAAGGAGCGTTAGCTACAGGGCTGTGGGGAAAGGAGCGTTAGCTACAGGGCTGTGGGGAAAGGAGCGTTAGCTACAGGGCTGTGGGGAAAGGAGCGTTAGCTACAGGGCTGTGGGGAAAGGAGCGTTAGCTACAGGGCTGTGGGGAAAGGAGCGTTAGCTACAGGGCTGTGGGGAAAGGAGCGTTAGCTACAGGGCTGGGGGGAAAGGAGCGTTAGCTACAGGGCTGGGGGGAAAGGAGCGTTAGCTACAGGGCTGGGGGGAAAGGAGCGTTAGCTACAGGGCTGGGGGGAAAGGAGTGTTAGCTACAGGGCTGGGGGGAAAGGAGCGTTAGCTACAGGGCTGGGGGGAAAGGAGCGTTAGCTACAGGGCTGGGGGGAAAGGAGTGTTAGCTACAGGGCTGGGGGGAAAGGAGTGTTAGCTACAGGGCTGAGTGGGAAAGGAGTGTTAGCTACAGGGCTGGGGGGAAAGGAGTGTTAGCTATAGGGAAAGGTGCATTGGCTTCAGGGCTGGGGGGAAAGGAGCGTTAGCTACAGGGCTGAGTGGGAAAGGAGTGTTAGCTACAGGGAAAGGTGCATTGGCTACAGGGCTGGGGGGAAAGGAGCGTTAGCTACAGGGCTGGGGGGAAAGGAGCGTTAGCTACAGGGCTGGGGGGAAAGGAGCGTTAGCTACAGGGCTGGGGGGAAAGGAGCGTTAGCTACAGGGCTGGGGGGAAAGGAGCGTTAGCTACAGGGCTGGGGGGAAAGGAGCGTTAGCTACAGGGCTGGGGGGAAAGGAGCGTTAGCTACAGGGCTGGGGGGAAAGGAGCGTTAGCTACAGGGCTGGGGGGAAAGGAGCGTTAGCTACAGGGCTGGGGGGAAAGGAGCGTTAGCTACAGGGCTGGGGGGAAAGGAGCGTTAGCTACAGGGCTGGGGGGAAAGGAGCGTTAGCTACAGGGCTGGGGGGAAAGGAGCGTTAGCTACAGGGCTGGGGGGAAAGGAGCGTTAGCTACAGGGCTGGGGGGAAAGGAGCGTTAGCTACAGGGCTGGGGGGAAAGGAGTGTTAGCTACAGGGCTGGGGGGAAAGGAGTGTTAGCTACAGGGAAAGGTGCATTGGCTACAGGGCTGGGGGGAAAGGAGCGTTAGCTACAGGGCTGAGTGGGAAAGGAGCGTTAGCTACAGGGCTGGGGGGAAAGGAGCGTTAGCTAGAGGGCTGGGGGGAAAGGAGCGTCAGCTAGAGGGCTGGGGGGAAAGGAGCGTTAGCTAGAGGGCTGGGGGGAAAGGAGCGTTAGCTAGAGGGCTGGGGGGAAAGGAGCGTTAGCTAGAGGGCTGGGGGGAAAGGAGCGTTAGCTACAGGGCTGGGGGGAAAGGAGCGTTAGCTACAGGGCTGGGGGGAAAGGAGCGTTAGCTACAGGGGGGAAAGGAGCGTTAGCTACAGGGGGGAAAGGAGCGTTAGCTACAGGGGGGAAAGGAGCGTTAGCTACAGGGGGGAAAGGAGCGTTAGCTACAGGGCTGGGGGGGAAAGGAGCGTTAGCTAGAGGGCTGGGGGGGAAAGGAGCGTTAGCTACAGGGCTGGGGGGAAAGGAGCGTTAGCTACAGGGCTGGGGGGAAAGGAGCGTTAGCTAGAGGGCTGGGGGGAAAGGAGCGTTAGCTAGAGGGCTGGGGGGAAAGGAGCGTTAGCTAGGGGGCTGGGTGGGAAAGGAGCGTTAGCTACAGGTCTGGGGGAGAAAGGAGCGTTAGCTACAGGTCTGGGGGGGAAAGGAGCGTTAGCTACAGGGCTGGGGGGGAAAGGAGCGTTAGCTACAGGGCTGGGGGGGAAAGGAGCGTTAGCTACAGGGCTGGGGGGGAAAAGGAGCGTTAGCTACAGGGCTGGGGGGGAAAAGGAGCGTTAGCTACAGGGCTGGGGGGAAAGGAGCGTTAGCTACAGGGCTGGGGGGAAAGGAGCGTTAGCTACAGGGCTGGGGGGAAAGGAGCGTTAGCTACAGGGCTGGGGGGAAAGGAGCGTTAGCTACAGGGCTGGGGGGAAAGGAGCGTTAGCTACAGGGCTGGGGGAAAGGAGCGTTAGCTACAGGGCTGGGGGGAAAGGAGCGTTAGCTACGGGTCTGGGGGGGAAAGGAGCGTTAGCTACGGGGCTGGGGGGAAAGGAGCGTTAGCTACGGGGCTGGGGGGAAAGGAGCGTTAGCTACGGGGCTGGGGGGAAAGGAGCGTTAGCTACGGGGCTGGGTGGGAAAGGAGCGTTAGCTACAGGGCTGGGGGGAAAGGAGCGTTAGCTACAGGGCTGGGTGGGAAAGGAGTGTTAGCTACAGGGCTGGGTGGGAAAGGAGTGTTAGCTACAGGGAAAGGAGTGTTAGCTAGAGGGCTGGGGGGAAAGGAGTGTTAGCTACAGGGCTGGGTGGGAAAGGAGTGTTAGCTACAGGGCTGGGGGGAAAGGAGTGTTAGCTAGAGGGAAAGGAGTGTTAGCTAGAGGGAAAGGAGCGTTAGCTACAGGGCTGGGGGGAAAGGAGCGTTAGCTACAGGGCTGGGGGGAAAGGAGCGTTAGCTACAGGGCTGGGGGGAAAGGAGCGTTAGCTACAGGGCTGGGGGGAAAGGAGCGTTAGCTACAGGGCTGGGGGGAAAGGAGCGTTAGCTACAGGGCTGGGGGGAAAGGAGCGTTAGCTACAGGGCTGGGGGGAAAGGAGCGTTAGCTACAGGGCTGGGGGGAAAGGAGCGTTAGCTACAGGGCTGGGGGGAAAGGAGCGTTAGCTACAGGTCTGGGGGGAAAGGAGCGTTAGCTACAGGGCTGGGGGGAAAGGAGTGTTAGCTACAGTGAAAGGAGTGTTAGCTACAGGGCTGGGGGGAAAGGAGTGTTAGCTACAGGGCTGGGGGGAAAGGAGCGTTAGCTAGAGGGCTGGGGGGAAAGGAGCGTTAGCTAGAGGGCTGGGGGGGAAAGGAGCGTTAGCTACAGGGCTGGGGGGGAAAGGAGTGTTAGCTAGAGGGCTGGGGGGAAAGGAGCGTTAGCTACAGGGCTGGGGGGAAAGGAGCGTTAGCTACAGGGCTGGGGGGGAAAGGAGTGTTAGCTAGAGGGCTGGGGGGGAAAGGAGTGTTAGCTAGAGGACTGGGGGGGCAAGGAGTGTTAGCTAGAGGACTGGGGGGGAAAGGAGTGTTAGCTAGAGGACTGGGGGGGAAAGGAGTGTTAGCTAGAGGGCTGGGGGGGAAAGGAGCGTTAGCTAGAGGGTTGGGGGGAAAGGAGCGTTAGCTACAGGGCTGGGGGGAAAGGAGCGTTAGCTACAGGGCTGGGGGGAAAGGAGCGTTAGCTACAGGGCTGGGGGGAAAGGAGCGTTAGCTACAGGGCTGGGGGGAAAGGAGCGTTAGCTACAGGTCTGGGGGGAAAGGAGCGTTAGCTACAGGTCTGGGGGGAAAGGAGCGTTAGCTACAGGGCTGGGGGGAAAGGAGTGTTAGCTACAGTGAAAGGAGTGTTAGCTACAGGGCTGGGGGGAAAGGAGTGTTAGCTACAGGGCTGGGGGGAAAGGAGTGTTAGCTAGAGGGCTGGGGGGGGAAAGGAGCGTTAGCTAGAGGGCTGGGGGGGGAAAGGAGCGTTAGCTAGAGGGCTGGGGGGAAAGGAGCGTTAGCTAGAGGGCTGGGGGGGAAAGGAGCGTTAGCTACAGGGCTGGGGGGGAAAGGAGTGTTAGCTAGAGGGCTGGGGGGAAAGGAGTGTTAGCTAGAGGGCTGGGGGGGAAAGGAGTGTTAGCTAGAGGGCTGGGGGGGAAAGGAGTGTTAGCTAGAGGGCTGGGGGGGAAAGGAGTGTTAGCTAGAGGGCTGGGGGGGAAAGGAGTGTTAGCTAGAGGACTGGGGGGGAAAGGAGTGTTAGCTAGAGGGCTGGGGGGAAAGGAGCGTTAGCTAGAGGGTTGGGGGGAAAGGAGCGTTAGCTACAGGGCTGGGTGGGAAAGGAGTGTTAGCTACAGGGCTGGGGGGAAAGGAGCGTTAGCTAGAGGGCTGGGGGGAAAGGAGCTTTAGCTAGAGGGCTGGGGGGAAAGGAGTGTTAGCTAGAGGGCTGAGGGGAAAGGAGTGTTAGCTACAGGGCTGGGGGGAAAGGCCCCCAGGAGTGGAGTTGCCCATCCCTGTTCTAAATAATATGCGGTAGGATTAGTACACGGTATGCAGGTGTAGTAAGGAGCAGGCAAGACAGATTTCAGACACGGGCAAGGTGTTCTCTGACCTGTTTAACGACCTGTTCGGCCAGCGCCCTGTACTCAGTGCTGGTTGAGTTTTCATAGGTATCCACAAACGCCTGGTTGGTGATCTTCATAGACCCGCTGTACATCTTCTTGATACGCATATCCTTACGATCTACAGGGAGTGGAAGAGAGTGGTAGAGGTGTAGAGAGGGGTAGATAGGTGTAGAGAGGGGTAGAGAGGGGTAGAGAGGTGTAGAGAGGTGTAGAGAGTGGTGGAGAGTGGTGGAGGTATTTTTCAATGCAAAAAAAATAATGCACCAAACATCTTAGTTAGATGTCAAATTATCTTAGATGAATCCTGACTATTTTGAGGAACTGGCTACGGCATCACAAAATGGACAAATAGTACTATTGACGCTGTTCTCTCATTTTTCAAGGGAAGTATGCGAGCGCACTCGTTCGGCTAGGAGCCTTAAGGCTCCTCCCAGTGGAAGAGAGAGGAGAAGAGAGGGGGGCAGGGCTACTCCCAGTGGAAGAGAGAGGAGAAGAGAGGGGGGCAGGGCTACTCCCAGTGGAAGAGAGAGGAGAAGAGAGGGGGGCAGGGCTACTCCCAGTGGAAGAGAGGAGAAGAGAGGGGGGCAGGGCTACTCCCAGTGGAAGAGAGAGGAGAAGAGAGGGGGCAGGGCTACTCACAGTGGAAGAGAGAGAAGAAGAAGAGAGGGGGCAGGGCTACTCCCAGTGGAAGAGAGAGAAGAAGAAGAGAGGGGCAGGGCTACTCCCAGTGGAAGAGAGAGAAGAAGTGAGGGGGCAGGGCTACTCACAGTGGAAGAGCAGGAGAGAAGAAGAGAGGGGCAGGGCTACTCCCAGTGGAAGAGAAGGAGAGAAGAAGAGAGGGGCAGGGCTACTCCCAGTGGAAGAGAGAGAAGAAGAGAGGGGGCAGGGCTACTCCCAGTGGAAGAGAGAGAAGAAGAGAGGGGGCAGGGCTACTCCCAGTGGAAGAGAGAGAAGAAGAGAGGGGGCAGGGCTACTCCCAGTGGAAGAGAGAGAAGAAGAGAGGGGGCAGGGCTACTCCCAGTGGAAGAGAGAGAAGAAGAGAGGGGGCAGGGCTACTCCCAGTGGAAGAGAGAGAAGAAGAGAGGGGGCAGGGCTACTCCCAGTGGAAGAGAGAGAAGAAGAGAGGGGCAGGGCTACTCCCAGTGGAAGAGAGAGAAGAAGAAGAGAGGGGGCAGGGCTACTCCCAGTGGAAGAGAGAGAAGAAGAAGAGAGGGGGCAGGGCTACTCCCAGTGGAAGAGAAGGAGAGAAGAAGAGAGGGGGCAGGGCTACTCCCAGTGGAAGAGAGAGAAGAAGAGAGGGGGCAGGGCTACTCCCAGTGGAAGAGAGAGAAGAAGAGAGGGGGCAGGGCTACTCCCAGTGGAAGAGAGAGAAGAAGAAGAGAGGGGGCAGGGCTACTCCCAGTGGAAGAGAAGGAGAGAAGAAGAGAGGGGGCAGGGCTACTCCCAGTGGAAGAGAAGGAGAGAAGAAGAGAGGGGGCAGGGCTACTCCCAGTGGAAGAGAGAGAAGAAGAAGAGAGGGGCAGGGCTACTCCCAGTGGAAGAGAGAGAAGAAGAAGAGAGGGGCAGGGCTACTCCCAGTGGAAGAGAGAGAAGAAGAAGAGAGGGGCAGGGCTACTCCCAGTGGAAGAGAGAGAAGAAGAGAGGGGGCAGGGCTACTCCCAGTGGAAGAGAGAGAAGAAGAGAGGGGGCAGGGCTACTCCCAGTGGAAGAGAGAGAAGAAGAGAGGGGGCAGGGCTACTCCCAGTGGAAGAGAGAGAAGAAGAGAGGGGGCAGGGCTACTCCCAGTGGAAGAGAGAGAAGAAGAGAGGGGGCAGGGCTACTCCCAGTGGAAGAGAGAGAAGAAGAGAGGGGGCAGGGCTACTCCCAGTGGAAGAGAGAGAAGAAGAGAGGGGGCAGGGCTACTCCCAGTGGAAGAGAGAGAAGAAGAGAGGGGGCAGGGCTACTCCCAGTGGAAGAGAGAGAAGAAGAGAGGGGGCAGGGCTACTCCCAGTGGAAGAGAGAGAAGAAGAGAGGGGGCAGGGCTACTCCCAGTGGAAGAGAGAGAAGAAGAGAGGGGGCAGGGCTACTCCCAGTGGAAGAGAGAGAAGAAGAGAGGGGGCAGGGCTACTCCCAGTGGAAGAGAGAGAAGAAGAGAGGGGCAGGGCTACTCACAGTGGAAGAGCAGGAGAGAAGAAGAGAGGGGGAAGGGCTACTCCCAGTGGAAGAGAGAGAAGAAGAGAGGGGCAGGGCTACTCACAGTGGAAGAGCAGGAGAGAAGAAGAGAGGGGGAAGGGCTACTCCCAGTGGAAGAGAGAGAAGAAGAGAGGGGCAGGGCTACTCACAGTGGAAGAGCAGGAGAGAAGAAGAGAGGGGGAAGGGCTACTCCCAGTGGAATTGAGAGGAGAAGAGAGGGGGCAGGGCTACTCCCAGTGGAAGAGAGAGAAGAAGAAGAGAGGGGCAGGGCTACTCCCAGTGGAAGAGAGAGAAGAAGAGAGGGGGCAGGGCTACTCACAGTGGAAGAGAAGGAGAGAAGAAGAGAGGGGGCAGGGCTACTCACAGTGGAAGAGAAGGAGAGAAGAAGAGAGGGGCAGGGCTACTCCCAGTGGAAGAGAGAGAAGAAGAGAGGGGGCAGGGCTACTCCCAGTGGAAGAGAGAGAAGAAGAGAGGGGGCAGGGCTACTCCCAGTGGAAGAGAGAGAAGAAGAGAGGGGGCAGGGCTACTCCCAGTGGAAGAGAGAGAAGAAGAGAGGGGGCAGGGCTACTCCCAGTGGAAGAGGGAGAAGAAGAGAGGGGGCAGGGCTACTCCCAGTGGAAGAGAGAGAAGAAGAGAGGGGGCATGGCTACTCCCAGTGGAAGAGAGAGGAGAAGAGAGGGGGCAGGGCTACTCCCAGTGGAAGAGAGAGAAGAAGAGAGGGGGCATGGCTACTCCCAGTGGAAGAGAGAGAAGAAGAGAGGGGGCAGGGCTACTCCCAGTGGAAGAGAGAGAAGAAGAGAGGGGGCAGGGCTACTCCCAGTGGAAGAGAGAGAAGAAGAGAGGGGCAGGGCTACTCACAGTGGAAGAGCAGGAGAGAAGAAGAGAGGGGGAAGGGCTACTCCCAGTGGAAGAGAGAGGAGAAGAGAGGGGGCAGGGCTACTCCCAGTGGAAGAGAGAGAAGAAGAAGAGAGGGGCAGGGCTACTCCCAGTGGAAGAGAGAGAAGAAGAGAGGGGGCAGGGCTACTCACAGTGGAAGAGAGAGAAGAAGAGAGGGGGCAGGGCTACTCACAGTGGAAGAGAAGGAGAGAAGAAGAGAGGGGGCAGGGCTACTCACAGTGGAAGAGAAGGAGAGAAGAAGAGAGGGGCAGGGCTACTCCCAGTGGAAGAGAGAGAAGAAGAGAGGGGGCAGGGCTACTCCCAGTGGAAGAGAGAGAAGAAGAGAGGGGGCAGGGCTACTCCCAGTGGAAGAGAGAGAAGAAGAGAGGGGGCAGGGCTACTCCCAGTGGAAGAGAGAAGAAGAGAGGGGGCAGGGCTACTCCCAGTGGAAGAGAGAGAAGAAGAGAGGGGGCAGGGCTACTCCCAGTGGAAGAGAGAGAAGAAGAGAGGGGGCAGGGCTACTCCCAGTGGAAGAGAGAGAAGAAGAGAGGGGGCAGGGCTACTCCCAGTGGAAAAGAGAGAAGAAGAGAGGGGGCAGGGCTACTCCCAGTGGAAGAGAGAGAAGAAGAGAGGGGCAGGGCTACTCCCAGTGGAAGAGAGAGAAGAAGAAGAGAGGGGGCAGGGCTACTCCCAGTGGAAGAGAGAGAAGAAGAAGAGAGGGGGCAGGGCTACTCCCAGTGGAAGAGAAGGAGAGAAGAAGAGAGGGGCAGGGCTACTCCCAGTGGAAGAGAGAGAAGAAGAGAAGAAGAGAGGGGCAGGGCTACTCCCAGTGGAAGAGAGAGAAGAAGAAGAGAGGGGCAGGGCTACTCCCAGTGGAAGAGAGAGAAGAAGAGAGGGGGCAGGGCTACTCACAGTGGAAGAGAGAGAAGAAGAGAGGGGGCAGGGCTACTCCCAGTGGAAGAGAGAGAAGAAGAGAGGGGGCAGGGCTATTCCCAGTGGAAGAGCAGGAGAGAAGAAGAGAAGGGGCAGGGCTACTCCCAGTGGAAGAGAGAGAAGAAGAGAGGGGCAGGGCTACTCCCAGTGGAAGTGAAGGAGAGAAGAAGAGAGGGGGCAGGGCTACTCACAGTGGAAGAGCAGGAGAGAAGAAGAGAGGGGCATGGCTACTCACAGTGGAAGTGAAGGAGAGAAGAAGAGAGGGGCAGGGCTACTCCCAGTGGAAGAGAGAAGAAGAGAGAGGGGCAGGGCTACTCCCAGTGGAAGAGAGAAGAAGAGAGGGGGCAGGGCTACTCCCAGTGGAAGATAGGGAAGAAGAGAGGGGGCAGGGCTACTCCCAGTGGAAGATAGAGAAGAAGAGAGGGGCAGGGCTACTCCCAGTGGAAGATAGAGAAGAAGAGAGGGGGCAGGGCTACTCACAGTGGAAGAGAGAGGAGAAGAGAGGGGGCAGGGCTACTCCCAGTGGAAGAGAGAGAAGAAGACGAGAGGGGCAGGGCTACTCCCAGTGGAAGAGAGAAGAAGAGAGGGGGCAGGGCTACTCCCAGTGGAAGAGAGAAGAAGAGAGGGGGCAGGGCTACTCCCAGTGGAAGAGAGAGAAGAAGAGAGGGGGCAGGGCTACTCCCAGTGGAAGAGAGAGAAGAAGAGAGGGGGCAGGGCTACTCCCAGTGGAAGAGAGAGAAGAAGAGAGGGGGCAGGGCTACTCCCAGTGGAAGAGAGAGAAGAAGAGAGGGGGCAGGGCTACTCCCAGTGGAAGAGAGAGAAGAAGAGAGGGGGCAGGGCTACTCCCAGTGGAAGAGAGAGGAGAAGAGAGGGGGCAGGGCTACTCCCAGTGGAAGAGAGAGGAGAAGAGAGGGGGCAGGGCTACTCCCAGTGGAAGAGAGAGAAGAAGAGAGGGGGCAGGGCTACTCCCAGTGGAAGAGAAGGAGAGAAGAAGAGAAGGGGCAGGGCTACTCCCAGTGGAAGAGAAGGAAGAAGAGAGGGGGCAGGGCTACTCCCAGTGGAAGAGAAGGAAGAAGAGAGGGGGCAGGGCTACTCCCAGTGGAAGAGAGAGAAGAAGAGAGGGGGCAGGGCTACTCCCAGTGGAAGAGAGAGAAGAAGAGAGGGGGCAGGGCTACTCCCAGTGGAAGAGAGAGAAGAAGAGAGGGGGCAGGGCTACTCCCAGTGGAAGAGAGAGAAGAAGAGAGGGGGCAGGGCTACTCCCAGTGGAAGAGAGAGAAGAAGAGAGGGGGCAGGGCTACTCCCAGTGGAAGAGAGAGAAGAAGAGAGGGCTGCAGGGCTACTCCCAGTGGAAGAGAGAGAAGAAGAGAGGGGGCAGGGCTACTCCCAATGGAAGAGAGAGAAGAAGAGAGGGGGCAGGGCTACTCCCAGTGGAAGAGAGAGAAGAAGAGAGGGGCAGGGCTACTCCCAGTGGAAGAGAGAGAAGAAGAGAGGGGGCAGGGCTACTCCCAGTGGAAGAGAGAGAAGAAGAGAGGGGGCAGGGCTACTCCCAGTGGAAGAGAGAGAAGAAGAGAGGGGGCAGGGCTACTCCCAGTGGAAGAGAGAGAAGAAGAGAGGGGGCAGGGCTACTCCCAGTGGAAGAGAGAGAAGAAGAGAAGGTGCAGGGCTACTCCCAGTGGAAGAGAGAGAAGAAGAGAGGGGCAGGGCTACTCCCAGTGGAAGAGAGAGAAGAAGAGAGGGGCAGGGCTACTCACAGTGGAAGAGCAGGAGAGAAGAAGAGAGGGGGAAGGGCTACTCCCAGTGGAAGAGAGAGAAGAAGAGAGGGGCAGGGCTACTCACAGTGGAAGAGCAGGAGAGAAGAAGAGAGGGGGAAGGGCTACTCCCAGTGGAAGAGAGAGAAGAAGAGAGGGGGCAGGGCTACTCCCAGTGGAAGAGAGAGAAGAAGAGAGGGGGCAGGGCTACTCCCAGTGGAAGAGCAGGAGAGAAGAAGAGAGGGGGAAGGGCTACTCCCAGTGGAAGAGAGAGAAGAAGAGAGGGGGCAGGGCTACTCCCAGTGGAAGAGAGAGAAGAAGAGAGGGGCAGGGCTACTCACAGTGGAAGAGCAGGAGAGAAGAAGAGAGGGGGCAGAGCTACTCCCAGTGGAAGAGAGAGAAGAAGAGAGGGGGCAGGGCTACTCCCAGTGGAAGAGAGAGAAGAAGAGAGGGGCAGGGCTACTCCCAGTGGAAGAGAGAGAAGAAGAGAGGGGCAGGGCTACTCACAGTGGAAGAGCAGGAGAGAAGAAGAGAGGGGGAAGGGCTACTCCCAGTGGAAGAGAGAGAAGAAGAGAGGGGCAGGGCTACTCACAGTGGAAGAGCAGGAGAGAAGAAGAGAGGGGGAAGGGCTACTCCCAGTGGAAGAGAGAGAAGAAGAGAGGGGCAGGGCTACTCACAGTGGAAGAGCAGGAGAGAAGAAGAGAGGGGGAAGGGCTACTCCCAGTGGAAGAGAGAGGAGAAGAGAGGGGGCAGGGCTACTCCCAGTGGAAGAGAGAGAAGAAGAAGAGAGGGGCAGGGCTACTCCCAGTGGAAGAGAAGGAGAGAAGAAGAGAGGGGGCAGGGCTACTCCCAGTGGAAGAGAAGGAGAGAAGAAGAGAGGGGGCAGGGCTACTCACAGTGGAAGAGAGAGAAGAAGAGAGGGGGCAGGGCTACTCCCAGTGGAAGAGAGAGAAGAAGAAGAGAGGGGGCAGGGCTACTCCCAGTGGAAGAGAAGGAGAGAAGAAGAGAGGGGGCAGGGCTACTCCCAGTGGAAGAGAAGGAGAGAAGAAGAGAGGGGGCAGGGCTACTCCCAGTGGAAGAGAAGGAGAGAAGAAGAGAGGGGGCAGGGCTACTCCCAGTGGAAGAGAAAGAGAGAAGAAGAGAGGGGCAGGGCTACTCCCAGTGGAAGAGAGAGGAGAAGAGAGGGGGCAGGGCTACTCACAGTGGAAGAGAGAGAAGAAGAGAGGGGGCAGGGCTACTCCCAGTGGAAGAGAGAGAAGAAGAGAGGGGGCAGGGCTACTCCCAGTGGAAGAGAGAGAAGAAGAGAGGGGGCAGGGCTACTCCCAGTGGAAGAGAGAGAAGAAGAGAGGGGGCAGGGCTACTCCCAGTGGAAGAGAGAGAAGAAGAGAGGGGGCAGGGCTACTCCCAGTGGAAGAGAGAGAAGAAGAGAAGGGGCAGGGCTACTCCCAGTGGAAGAGAGAGAAGAAGAGAGGGGCAGGGCTACTCACAGTGGAAGAGAGAGGAGAAGAGAGGGGTCAGGGCTACTCACAGTGGAAGAGAGAGAAGAAGAGAGGGGCAGGGCTACTCACAGTGGAAGAGAGAGGAGAAGAGAGGGGGCAGGGCTACTCACAGTGGAAGAGAGAGAAGAAGAGAGGGGCAGGGCTACTCACAGTGGAAGAGAGAGAAGAAGAGAGGGGCAGGGCTACTCCCAGTGGAAGAGAGAGAAGAAGAGAGGGGGCAGGGCTACTCCCAGTGGAAGAGAGAGAAGAAGAGAGGGGGCAGGGCTACTCCCAGTGGAAGAGAGAGAAGAAGAGAGGGGGCAGGGCTACTCCCAGTGGAAGAGAGAGGAGAAGAGAGGGGGCAGGGCTACTCACAGTGGAAGTGCCAGACCAGTAGACCGGTCATAAGGGCGATGACAGCGGCAAAGATAACGATGCCGGTCACAGCCCCGACTCTCCCTGGTCCTTTCTTCTTTTCTAACTTCTTACTGTCAGCTGCTGGGAGGAACGTCACATCCTGGTCCCAGTCCCTGTCCTGAGAGAGGAGAGCGAGGGGGACGTAAGACACTGTCATGCCGACAAGATGCCATGTAGATATTAGGAATATACAACAATCTTAAATCTGAGGCCTGGAAACCAATCTTACAACGTTTGACAGCCTTGAGCCTTCAATTGTATAAAAACATCCAAAAACAAAGACCTATAGCATATTGCTTTTGAATGCACTGGTGAGGCTCTACGCCGACACGCTGGTGAGGCTCTACGCTGGTGAGGCTCTACGCTGGTGAGGCTCTACGCCGACCCGCTGGTGAGGCTCTACGCCGACCCGCTGGTGAGGCTCTACGCCGACCCGCTGGTGAGGCTCTACACTGGTGAGGCTCTACACTGGTGAGGCTCTACACTGGTGAGGCTCTACACTGGTGAGGCTCTACGCCGACCCGCTGGTGAGGCTCTACGCCGACCCGCTGGTGAGGCTCTACGCCGACCCGCTGGTGAGGCTCTACGCTGGTGAGGCTCTACGCTGGTGAGGCTCTACACTGACCCACTGGTGAGGCTCTACGCCGACCCGCTGGTTAGGCTCTACACTGGTGAGGCTCTACACTGACCCACTGGTGAGGCTCTACGCCGGCCCGCTGGTGAGGCTCTACACTGACCCGCTGGTGAGGCTCTACACCGACCCGCTGGTGAGGCTCTACACCGACCCGCTGGTGAGGCTCTACACCGACCCGCTGGTGAGGCTCTACGCTGGTGAGGCTCTACACCGACCCGCTGGTGAGGCTCTACACCGACCCGCTGGTGAGGCTTGTCGTGGACAATCGGTTCAAATATAACTCTTACATGAACTTGTGAAATCAAACATGCTTTTAATACAATTGTATAGAAAGCTGGAATGTCCCGTGTAACACACACCATTTCCCATTCCCGGCTCCAGCATTTATACACATACAACATATAAGTCCAACCCATATGCAAATTAGCATACTTCCCCTAATTCTTCCTGTCACCATTATCTTTTTAGTTCAGTGCCTCAGTATGTTCTCTGGTATGTGTATCTCTTAATGGAATCAGCAGACTATATGTCTAGTGTGTCCAGGTGCCCTAAGCACATATTTCTCTGGTATGTGTGTCTTAATGGAATCAGCAGACTATGTGTCTCTTCTCTTCATGTAGTCTGTTTTTAATGTTCAGCTGTCCTATGCCTTTATATGTTATCCATGTGTCTCATTTTACTCCTACAGGCTCTACGCCGACACGCTGGTGAGGCTCTACGCCGACACGCTGGTGAGGCTCTACGCCGACACGCTGGTGAGGCTCTACGCCGACACGCTGGTGAGGCTCTACGCTGGTGAGGCTCTACGCCGGCACGCTGGTGAGGCTCTACGCCGACACGCTGGTGAGGCTCGACGCCGACCCGCTGGTGAGGCTCGACGCTGGTGAGGCTCGACGCCGACCCGCTGGTGAGGCTCGACGCCGACCCGCTGGTGAGGCTCGACGCCGACCCGCTGGTGAGGCTCGACGCCGACCCGCTGGTGAGGCTCGACGCCGACCCGCTGGTGAGGCTCGACGCCGACCCGCTGGTGAGGCTCGACGCCGACCCGCTGGTGAGGCTCGACGCCGACACGCTGGTGAGGCTCTACGCTGGTGAGGCTCTACGCCGACACGCTGGTGAGGCTCTGACGCACTGGTGAGGCTCTACGCCGACACGCTGGTGAGGCTCTACGCCGACACGCTGGTGAGGCTCTACGCCGAGACGCTGGTGAGGCTCTACGCCGACACGCTGGTGAGGCTCTACGCCGACACGCTGGTGAGGCTCTACGCCGACACGCTGGTGAGGCTCTACGCCGACACGCTGGTGAGGCTCTATTAGAGGTCGACCGATTAATCGGAATGGCCGATTAATTAGGGACAATTTCAAGTTTTCATAACAATCGGAAATCGATTTGGCCGATTTTTGAAAATATATATTTGTTACACCTTTATTTAATCTTTATTTAACGAGGCAAGTCAGTTAAGAACACATTCTTATTTTCAATGACGGCCTCTGAACGGTGGGTTAACTGCCTTGTTCAGGGGCAGAACGACAGATTTTCACCTTGTCAGCTCGGGGATTCAATCTTGCAACCTTTCAGTTAACTAGTCCAACGCTCTAACCACCTGCCTCACGAGGAGCCTGCCTGTTACGCGAATGCAGTAAGAAGCCAAGGTAAGTTGCTAGCTAGCATTAAACTTATCTTATAAAAAACAATCAATCATAATCACTAGTTATAACTACACATGGTTGATGATATTACTAGTTTATCTAGCGTGTCCTGCGTTGCATATAATCGATGTGGTGCGTATCGTAGCTCCAATGTGTACCTAACCATAAACATCAATGCCTTTCTTAAAATCAATACACAAGTATATATTTTTAAACCTGCATATTTAGCTAAAAGAAATCCAGGTTAGCAGGCAATATTAACCAGGTAAAATTGTGTGATTTCTCTTGCGTTCATTGCACGCAGAGTCAGGGTATATGCAACAGTTTGGGCCGCCTGGCTCTTTGCGAACTAATTTGCCAGAATTTTACATAATTATGACATAACATTGAATGTTGTGCAATGTAACAGGAATATTTAGACTTATGGATGCCAACCGTTCTATAAAACACGGAACGATTCCGTATTTCACTGAAAAGAATAAATGTTTTGTTTTCGAGGTGATAGTTTCCGGATTCGACCATATTAATGACCTAAGGCTCGTATTTCTGTGTGTTATTATGTTATAACTAAGTATGATTTGATAGAGCAGTCTGACTGAGCGGTGGTCGGCACCAGCAGGCTCGTAAGCATTCATTCAAACAACACTTTACTGCGTTTGCCAGCAGCTCTTCGCTGTGCTTCAAGCATTGAGCTGTTTATGACTTCACGCCTATCAACTCCCGAGATTAGGCTGGTGTAACCGATGTGAAATGGCTAGCTAGTTAGCGGGGTGCGCGCTAATAGGGTTTCAAACGTCACTCGCTCTGAGACTTGGAGTAGTTATTCCCCTTGCTCTGTAAGGGCCGCGGCTTTTGTGGAGCGATGGGTAACGCTGCTTCGAGGGTGGCTGTTGTCGATGTGTTCCTGGTTTGAGCCCAGGTAGGAGCGAGGAGAGGGACGGAAGCTATACTGTTACACTGGCAATACTAAAGTGCCTATAAGAACATCCAATAGTCAAAGGTATATGAAATACAAATGGTATAGAGAGAAATAGTCCTATAATTCCTACAACCTAAAACTTCTTACCTTGGAATATTGAAGATTCCTGTTAAAAGGAACCACCAGCTTTCATATGTTCTCATGTTCTGAGCAAGGAACTTAAACGTTAGCTTTCTTACATGGCACATATTGCACTTTTACTTTCTTCTCCAAAACTTTGTTTTTACATTATTTAAACCTAATTGAACATGTTTCATTATTTATTTGATGCTAAATTGATTTTATTGATTTATTTTAACCTAATATAATACGTGTTCATTCAGTATTGTTGTAATTGTCATTATTACAAATAAATAAAAAATAACGGCTGATTAATCGGTATCGGCGTTGAAAAATCATAAAATCGGTCGACCTCTAGGCTCTACACTGGTGAGACTCTACACTGGTGAGGCTCTACGCCGACACGCTGGTGAGGCTCGACGCCGACACGCTGGTGAGGCTCTACGCTGGTGAGGCTCTACGCCGACACGCTGGTGAGGCTCTACGCTGGTGAGGCTCTACGCCGAGACACTGGTGAGGCTCTACGCTGGTGAGGCTCTACGCCGACACACTGGTGAGGCTCTACGCTGGTGAGGCTCTACGCCGACACGCCGGTGAGGCTCGACGCTGGTGAAGCTCGACGCCGACACGCCGGTGAGGCTCTACGCCGACACGCTGGTGAGGCTCGACGCCGGTGAGGCTCTACGCCGACACGCTGGTGAGGCTCGACGCCGGTGAGGCTCGACGCCGACCCGCTGGTGAGGCTCGACGCCGGTGAGGCTCGACGCCGACCCGCTGGTGAGGCTCGACGCCGACCCGCTGGTGAGGCTCGACGCCGACCCGCTGGTGAGGCTCGACGCCGACCCGCTGGTGAGGCTCGACGCCGACCCGCTGGTGAGGCTCGACGCCGACCCGCTGGTGAGGCTCGACGCCGACCCGCTGGTGAGGCTCGACGCCGACCCGCTGGTGAGGCTCGACGCCGACCCGCTGGTGAGGCTCGACGCCGACCCGCTGGTGAGGCTCGACGCCGACCCGCTGGTGAGGCTCGACGCCGACCCGCTGGTGAGGCTCGACGCCGACCCGCTGGTGAGGCTCTACGCTGGTGAGGCTCTACGCCGACACGCTGGTGAGGCTCTACGCCGACACGCTGGTGAGGCTCTACGCCGACACGCTGGTGAGGCTCTACGCCGACACGCTGGTGAGGCTCTACGCTGGTGAGGCTCTACACTGGTGAGGCTCTACGCCGACACACTGGTGAGGCTCTACACTGGTGAGGCTCTACGCCGACACACTGGTGAGGCTCTACACTGGTGAGGCTCTACGCCGACACACTGGTGAGGCTCTACACTGGTGAGGCTCTACGCCGACACACTGGTGAGGCTCTACACTGGTGAGGCTCTACGCCGACACACTGGTGATACCTCCTCTCAGTTTCTCCTAAAAAGCAAGATAAAGTCTCTAAGTGCCTAACTGAATTAGATCAACATGTAAGGTACATGTGACCTGTGTCGAGGCCAGTCATGTGACCTGTGTCGAGGCCAGTCATGTGACCTGTGTCGAGGCCAGTCATGTGACCTGTGTCGAGGCCAGTCATGTGACCTGTGTCGAGGCCAGTCATGTGACCTGTGTCGAGGCCAGTCATGTGACCTGTGTCGAGGCCAGTAGGTGTGTTTCAGAATTGTGACCACTGTGTTGCGACCTATCACTGACTGACACACAGACCACTGTACCGGACACATGTTAGGAGGAATCAGTAGGGCTAGCGTCAATACACGGCTAATATATCTACAGTATTATGGAAATATTTGCAACAAAATGTAGCTTTCTGAATGACGTTTTAAGTTTTCACCATGAGCAAATTATTAGGATGATTATCGGAAAAATATGAGTGAGCGAGAGACAGAGACAGACAGACAGAAAAACAGACAGACAGAAAGAGAGAGACAGACAGAGACAGACAGAGAGAGAGACAGACAGAGACAGACAGAGACAGACAGACAGAGAGACAGACAGAGACAGAGAGAGAGCGAGAGACAGAGACAGAGAGCGAGAGACAGAGAGAGACAGAGAGAGAGACAGACAGAGTGGGTGGGTGGGGAGGAACAGTTTCACTGAGTTAAATGTTGCCAAACCTGCTCGGAGGGAGCAGGCTGCTAGATGTGGGAGGTCACCACTAAGCACTCGGTCAAATAACTAGAGCCTCACTTCAGATAGAAGGCTTTTGAGTTTCGTTGCCTCTTTGCTTATTCTAGGACTATGAAAAGCGAATACATAAAGTAACAAAGCTCTATTTTGGGATTCAACAACACTGTATAACCTAAAGTTATAAAAATATAAATATAAAAATAAAATATTGGCTTATAGCCAACAACACCTCGAGTGACTCAACACCCAGCCTGACAGACTGCCTGACTACAATGACCCACAATGCTCTCTGTGCCAAGACTGCTGTTGGCTCAGACCCGAACACTACACATGCTTACACGGCATCTTCTCTGCCAATAATATTCTCCCTGGGTGGGTCATTCCAAATCAAAACGCACAGGTGGGTCATTCCACCTCAAAAAGCTTGTAACCCACCGTCTCCGATTTAAAAATAAATAGTTTCTGTCGTTAGAAACACGGGTCTAGCATTCCTGAAACATTATTTTGTTAAAATATCATTTGTTATGAGAAGATAATTGATTTGAACTCAAAATACACATATAATCTTCAATAAATATAGTACTTTAAAAAAATATATATTTCACCTTTATTTAACCAGGTAGACCTGGTTCTCATTTACAACTGTGACCTGGCCAAGATAAAGCAAAGCAGTCCGACAAAAACAACACCACAGAGTTACACATAAACAAACACACAATAGAAAAATCTATGTACAGTTTGTGCAGATAAGGGAGGTAAGGCAATAAATAGGCCATAGAGGCGAAATAATGACAAGTTAGCATTAACACTGGAGTGATAGATGTACAGATGAAGCTGTGCAAGTAGAGGTACTGGGGTGCAAAGGAGCAAGATAAATAACAGTATGGGGATGAGGTAGTTGGATGGGCTATTTACAGATGGGCTATGTACAGGTGCAATGATCGATTAGCTGCTCTGACAACTGTTGCTTAAACTTAGTGAGGGAAATATAAGTCTCCAGCTTCAGTGATTTTTGCAATTCGTTCCAGTCATTGGCAGCAGAAGACTGGAAGGAAAGGCGGCCAAAGGAGGAGTTGGCTTTGGGAATGAGCAGTGAAATATACCTGCTGGAGCGCGTGCTGCTATGGTGACCAGTGAGCTGAGATAAGGCGGGGCTTTACCTAGCAAAGACTTATAGATGACCTGGGGCCAGTGGGTTTGGCAACGAAAATGTAGCGAGGGCCAGCCAACGAGAGCATATAGGTCGCAGTGGTGGGTAGTATATGGGGCGGATGGCACTGTGATAGACTACATCCAATTTGCTGAGTAGAGTGTTGGAGGCTATTTTGTAAATGACATCGCCGAAATCGAGGATCGGTAGGATAGTCCGTTTTACAAGGGTATGTTTGGCAGCATGAGTGAAGGAGGCTTTGTTGTGAAATAGGAAGCCATTTCTAGATTTAATTTTGGATTAGAGATGCTTAATGTGAGTCTGGAAGGAGAGTTTACGGTCTAACCAGACACCTAGGTATTTGTAGTTGTCCACATATTCTAAGTCAGAACCGTCCAGAGTAGTGATGCTAGTCGGGCGGGCAGCGATCGGTTGAAAAGCATGCATTTAGTTTTACTAGCGTTTAAAAGCAGTTGGAGGCCATGGAAGGAGTGTTGTATGGCATTGAAGCTCGTTTGGAGGTTAGATAGCACAGTGTCCAGGGAAGGGCCGGAAGTATACAGAATGGTGTCGTCTGCGTAGAGGTGGATCAGGGAATCGCCCGCAGCAAGAGCAACATCATTGATATATACAGAGAAAAGAGTCGGCCCGAGAATTGAACCCTGTGGTACCCCCATAGAGATTGCCAGAGGTCCGGACAGCAGGCCCTCCGATTTGACACACTGAACTCTGTCTGAGAAGTAGTTGGTGAACCAGGCAAGGCAGTCATTTGAGAAACCAAGGCTATTGAGTCTGCCGATAAGAATACGGTGATTGACAGAGTCGAAAGCCTTGGTCAGGTCGATGAATACGGCTGCATAGTACTGTCTTTTATCGATGGCGGTTATGATATCGTTTCGGACATTGAGCGTGGCTGAGGTGCACCCATGACCAGCTCTGAAACCAGATTGCATAGCGGAGAAGGTACAGTGGGATTCAAAATGGTCGGTGATCTGTTTGTTAACTTGGCTTTCGAAGACTTTAGAAAAGCAGGGTTGGATAGATATAGGTCTGTAGCAGTTTGGGTTTAGAGTGTCTCCTGCTTTGAAGAGGGGGGTGACCACGGCAGCTTTCCAATCTTTGGGGATCTCAGACGATACGATAGAGAGGTTGAACATGCTAGTAATAGATGTTGCAACAATTTCGGCGGAAAATTTTAGAAAAAGAGAGGGTCCAGATTGCCTAGCCCGGCTGATTTGTACAGGTCCAGATTTTGCAGCTCTTTCAGAACATCAGCTATCTGGATTTGGGTGAAAGAGAAAATGGGGGAGGCTTGGGCAAGTTGCTGTGGGGGGGGGGGGGGTGCAGGGCTGTTGACCGGGGTAGGGGTAGCCAGGTGGAAAGCATGACAAGCCGTAGAAAAATGCTTAATGAATTTCTCAATTATCAATGGATTTATCGGTGGTGACAGTGTTTTGGGTAGAAAAACCAATTTGCTTGTTCAGACTGTTCTTCTCTTAAGCTTAATTTGTGTCCAGGAAACAGCCCCTCGATGTCGAAAGTTTATTCCCTTAAAAAAAAAAAAGGAGCTGCCATTTGTTGGACTTTTCATGGAGAGTTGGGTTGAAGCATTATTTACATTTACATTTAAGTCATTTAGCAGACGCTCTTATCCAGAGCGACTTACAAATTTACCTTTATTATATATATTTATTTAATTGTATTTTTTATTTTTTTTTAACTCGGCAAGTCAGTTAAGAACAAATTCTTAATGACGGCCTAGGAACAGTGGGTTAACTGCCTGTTCAGGGGCAGAACGACAGATTTGTACCTTGTCAGCTTGTACCTTGTCAGCTCGGGGATTTGAACTTGCAACCTTTCGGTTACTAGTCCAACGCTCTAACCACTAGGCTACCCT
Organism: Salvelinus fontinalis; assembly: GCF_029448725.1. Taxonomy (NCBI): domain Eukaryota; kingdom Metazoa; phylum Chordata; class Actinopteri; order Salmoniformes; family Salmonidae; genus Salvelinus; species Salvelinus fontinalis. The sequence goes on along the minus strand of NC_074697.1, from coordinate 14,569,041 downwards.
GCTACACTGAATTGCTTTCATGGAGGGACTGGCTTTTACCACATGTATTTATTTTCATCATGAGCAAAAAGCTTTAGATTTTTTTTACCCAAAGTTGCAATCCATTCAATAAAAACCACAAGAGACCAGCAAAATTGATAAAAGGCAGTAGAAGGAACAGCGGAATCTAGTGGGGAAAACATGGTACTTTCACACTTATTTATGGTAATTAGTGAAAGAGACTGAGTTGCTGAATATTGGCGGGAACACGCTGTCGTGCACGTCGATCCAGAGCATCCCAAACATGCTCAATGGGTGACATGTCTGGTGAGTATGCAGGCCATAGAAGAACTGGGACATTTTCAGCTTCCAGGAACTGTGTATAGATCCTTGCGACATGGGGCCGTGCATTATCATGCTGAAACATGAGGTGATGGCAGAGGATGAATGGCACATCAATGGGCCTCAGGATCTCATCACGGTATCTCTGTGCATTCAAACTGCCATTGATAAAATGCAATTGTGTTCGTTGTCCATAGCTTATGCCTGCCCAATACCATAACCCCACCGCCACCATGGGACACTCTGTTCACAACGTTGACATTAGCAAACCGCACGCCCACACGATGCCATCTGCCCTGTACATTTGAAACCGGGATTTATCCGTGAAGAGAACACTTCTCCAGTGTGCCAGTGGCCATCAAAAGGTGAGCATTTGCCCACTGAAGTTGGTTACGATGCTGAACTGCAGTCAAGTCAAGACTCTGGTGAGGACGACGAGAACGCAGATGAACTCCCTGAGACGGTTTCTGTCAGTTTGTGAAAACAGTTTGATCAGCTGTCCGGGTCGTTGGTCTCAGACAATCCTGCAGGTGAAGAAGCCGAATGTGGAGGTCCTGGGCTGGCGTGGTTAAACGTGGTCTGTGGTTGAGGCCATCTGGACGTACTGCCAAATTCTCTAAAATGACGTTGGAGGCGGCTTATGGTAGAGAAATTAACATTAAATTATGTGGCAACAGCTCTGGTGGACATTCCTGCAGTCAGCATGCCAATTGCATGCTCCCTCAAAACTTGGAGACATCTGTGGCATTGTGTTTTGTGACAAAACTGCACATTTTAGAGAGGCCATATTTTATTGTCCACAGCACAAGGTGCACCTGTGTAATGATCATGTTGTTTAATCAGCTTCTTGATATGCCACACCTGTAAGGTGGATGGATTATTTTAGCATAGGATAAATACTCACTAACAGTGATGTAAACAAATTGGTGCACAAAATGTGTGAGAAATAAGCTTTTTTTTGTGTGCGTATGGAACATTTCTGGGATATTTTTATTTCAGCTCATGACACCAACACTGTTGCGTTTATACATTTGTTGTTGTTGTTGTTTGTATAGATTACAACATCACTACTCTGAAGGGATTCAAACGTTTAAGTCACACCCTCTCCGCGTCGTTCACAGTAATCACTGAACATCGACTAGTTCCCTGGGAGCGTGTCGTGACAGGACAACGGGATCGGTGAATCACCGCGTTTCTGATTGGTTCATTCAATTCCACTCCCACTCCTTTCTACAGCTTTTTTTTAACACAGAGCTAAATTTAGGTCCAAGAGTTTTTTCTGACAGTAACTAGGGCCCGGAGTTCGTAACAATTGTAGCTATCCTGCATCACAGTGCCTACAACTCAATCTATACAGACTCTTCATGATGACATGAATTGCCTGGTTCCTCTCTAGGTTTCTTCCTAAGTTTTGGCCTTTCTAGAGAGTTTTTCCCAGCCACCGTGCTTCTACACCTGCATTGCTCGCTGTTTGGGGGGGGGGGGGGTTATAGGCTGGGTTTCTGTACAACACTTTGAGATATCAGCTGATGTAAGAAGGGCTATATAAATACATTTGATTTGATTTGACATGCCATGAAATTTGGTCTTCAGAGACCAACGGTTAGCCTGAAAACAACCCCGCTACATAGACGCTGTCTTTTAACAACGTCAGTTGCTACCACACCATCGGGTAGAGATAGATGTGATGGAAGCCTGTCTTTAGCTCAGAGAACATAACAGTGAGCGACCCACAGATGTGTAGCCTTCAGGTGTGTACATTCTCTTACCATTGTATAGGCAGGGAAGCCGCCCCCCCCCCCCCCCCCCCCCCCACCCACCCCCCCCACCCACCCACCTCACTCTAGCTCTGCTGTCTCAACCAAAATAGTCAAACCTTTTATTGGTTTCATTTTCAATGAACTATGTTGGTGCCCGATTGCTTGGAAGACTGCAGTGAATGCATGGGACTGATGGTAGAATATTCTATCAGAGCTCTCTTTAGCGACGAGCAGACCAGGGCCACAAAGCCAATTTACAAAGCAAATGAATGATCAGGCTAGCTTTATCAGGCCAATGAATGATCAGGCTAGCTTCATCAGGCCAATGAATGATCCGGCCAATGAATGATCCGGCCAATGAATGATCCGGCCAATGAATGATCAGGCCAATGAATGATCAGGCCAATGAATGATCAGGCCAGCTTTATCAGGCCAATGCGAAGCCGTACTGTAGATGCCATTGCACTATCAATTAAAGTATTTGACCATTAATGCTTTAGGACATCAATTTAAATAGGAGTGTTGGCACTTCCTGACTGTAGGTGTGGCTGATGAGAACGTCAATACGCAGAGCAGCTTGGGCAGCCGCCTAAACGTCAATAAGCAGAGCAGCTTGGGCAGCCGTCTAAACGTCAATACGCAAAGCAGCCGTCTAAACGTCAATACGCAGAGCAGCTTGGGCAGCTGTCTAAACGCCCTGATAGACAGTAGCGGTAAACTATCTAACAAATGAATGGCACACACACACGTACTAGAAGCTTAAATTTGTGACAGGTGGTCTCCAAACAAACAACCCCCCCACCAAAATAAACACCAGAGGAAGTAACGGTCACAGTACCGGGCCCTTGTTGGGGGTGTATCTCATTCCAGTGTCCATGTAGTCCATGGTGGCTGGCGACCCGATAAGTCTGTCTGTTCCTGGTCTCAGTAGGCCAGCTACTCCTCAGGTAAATTCCAGGGGGAGGGAGTGTAGGGTTGGCCTTTTGTCTTCAATGGAGTCCTGCGGTCTCAGGTGATTCACAAACGAGCAACAACAAAATATATATATTAAAAAAGAAACACTGCAACCTAAAGAATACAGTTCAGGAAACCAATTTCAATACAATCAATATGAACTCAGAGTATTTCCTTTGTAGCAAATCGCACTTTTAGTAGTGTAGTATCCTCCAGGAATGATCGCGAACGGCCCTTTCCCGGATATCTGAGGAGTATTCATTACGCTGATTCGGTTGCAAAACGTTTCTTAAACGAAAGCAAACGTAACGACACGGGGAGTGATCTACCTGAATTTGTCCAATAGAAACGTTCGTTTTAGTTGCAAAACAACTGTTTGGATGTATAATTACACTCCTGTTGTCGAGTACCTGCATAAAGTTGTACCGCAGCGTCGGGTTTCAGGGCGTGTCTCTGTTTGAGCGATACTCACCTGTGACTTCCTGCATTAAGGTGACATTAAAACCAAGAGGGAGAGAGAGAGAAAATAACTCTTCCCTTCTGTACTTTAACTATTTGCACATCGTTACAACACGGTGTATAAACCGTATATGACATTTGAAATGTCTTTATTCTTTTGGAACTTTTGTGAGTGTAATGTTTACTGTTCATTTTGTATTATTTATTTCACTCGGTTTGGTAATGTAAACATGTTTCCCGTACCAATAAAGCCCATTGAATTGAGAGAGAGAAATAGTACACATATCGCCAGATATAGAGAATAAAGCCGTGACTTAACGTAATAACCAATATCTAGATCAATGAATTCGCTTTACATTAAGAGTTCGAGATCTTGACAATGTATGTTCTTTCCCCAGGTTGATTTGACATATTGGTCCCAGGTGCAACCGAACAGGTGTGACAGGTTTCTGATGCAACGGTAACTAAACATAACTAAACACCGGCAGGCGGCGGTCGGGCTTTTGGGCTGAATGTGGCTGGAGAAAATGGGGAGAGTTTTATTTTCATTTGAGATAAAGGTAGGCTGATGAACATGGCATATTCAATTACATTTTAATCTCTCTTAGATGTAGAATGTAGCATATATATCCATTCGTTAAAAAAAAAAAAAGATTATTCATAGAATTCGGTATCGATGTTGAACTCTTTTTGTGATAGGAAGATGAGTCACGGAGAAGTATGCACGGGGGATGTTTTCGTTTAGTCACGCTCAGGTAATTTAGTCTACGTAGACCTACGGCATGACCCACAGGTTTCTGTTCCAGAAACATAGGAGTCCCTTCCTGGAATTTCCAGCGGATGACTGGTTATGATGAAACAAGGTATATCAGCATGTGGAGATGTTGTTTGTAGTGACGGGCTATGAAATACAGCAGGGCTGTGAATTACAGCCGGGCTATGAATTACAGCCGGGTTGTGAATTACAGCCGGGTTGTGAATTACAGCCGGGTTGTGAATTACAGCCGGGCTGTGAATTACAGCCGGGTTGTGAATTACAGCCGGGCTGAGACGGGCTATGAATTACAGCCGGGCTGTGAATTACAGCCGGGCTATGAATTACAGCCGGGTTGTGAATTACAGCCGGGTTATGAATTACAGCCGGGCTGTGAATTACAGCCGGGTTATGAATTACAGCCGGGCTGAGCCGGGCTATGAATTACAGCCGGGCTGTGAATTACAGCCGGCCTGTGAATTACAGCCGGGTTGTGAATTACAGCCGGGTTGTGAATTACAGCCGGGTTGTGAATTACAGCCGGGCTGTGAATTACAGCCGGGTTATGAATTACAGCCGGGCTGAGCCGGGCTATGAATTACAGCCGGGCTGTGAATTACAGCCGGGCTATGAATTACAGCCGGGTTGTGAATTACAGCCGGGCTGTGAATTACAGCCGGGCTGAGCCGGGCTGTGAATTACAGCCGGGCTGTGAATTACAGCCGGGCACAGCCGGGCTGTGAATTACAGCCGGGTTATGAATTACAGCCGGGCTGTGAATTACAGCCGGGCTGTGAAATACAGCCGGGTTGTGAATTACAGCCGGGTTATGAATTACAGCCGGGCTGTGAATTACAGCCGGGTTATGAATTACAGCCGGGCTGAGCCGGGCTATGAATTACAGCCGGGCTGTGAATTACAGCCGGGCTGTGAATTACAGCCGGGTTGTGAATTACAGCCGGGCTGTGAATTACAGCCGGGTTATGAATTACAGCCGGGCTGAGCCGGGCTATGAATTACAGCCGGGCTGTGAATTACAGCCGGGCTGTGAATTACAGCCGGGTTGTGAATTACAGCCGGGCTGTGAATTACAGCCGGGCTGAGCCGGGCTGTGAATTACAGCCGGGCTGTGAATTACAGCCGGGCTGTGAATTACAGCCGGGCTGTGAATTACAGCCGGGCTGTGAAATACAGCCGGGCTGTGAAATACAGCCGGGCTGTGAATTACAGCCGGGTTGTGAATTACAGCCGGGTTGTGAATTACAGCCGGGTTGTGAATTACAGCCGGGTTGTGAATTACAGCCGGGCTGAGCCGGGCTGTGAATTACAGCCGGGCTATGAATTACAGCCGGGTTGTGAATTACAGCCGGGCTGTGAATTACAGCCGGGCTGAGAATTACAGCCGGGCTGAGAATTACAGCCGGGCTGTGAATTACGGCCGGGTTGTGAATTACGGCCGGTCTGTGAATTACAGCCGGTCTGTGAATTACGGCCGGGTTGTGAATTACGGCCGGGCTGTGAATTACGGCCGGGCTGTGAATTACGGCCGGGCTGTGAATTACGGCCGGGCTGTGAATTACAGCCGGGTTGTGAATTACAGCCGGGCTGTGAATTACAGCCGGGTTGTGAATTACAGCCGGGTTATGCATTACAGCCGGGCTATGAATTACAGCCGGGCTATGAATTACGGCCGGGCTGTGAATTACAGCCTGGTTATGAATTACAGCCGGGCCGTGAATTACAGCCGGGTTATGAATTACAGCCGGGTCATGAATTACAGCCGGGTTATGAATTACAGCCGGGTCATGAATTACAGCCGGGCTATGAATTAACAACTATTTTCTAACACATTGTTCATGCTACAAAATTCATGCTACATTTTCCATGACATGGAAAAACATACAGGAAGTAGGTAGATAATAAAACCCCAAATAAAGAGACAGGAAGCACTTTATGGAAGTAGTGGGTTTATTGATGTGCTTCCCCCCTGTAACCAGAATCTGTTTGTTTCCATTGGTGTCAATCAATCAATTAGTTTGATCACTAATATTGTGATCGCTACAGTCAAGCAGGTAGTTACAGGATGATAGCCGTTAAGAGTGCATAGTGAGACAGACACATAACTGAGAAACTGTCACTGGAGGAGAAAAATATAAAACAAAAACTTTAAAATAGATATCATTTTCATACGAGAAACAATGCACACCACAGATAACCCTCCCAAGAGAAGCCATGATCGCAACGCCAACTATACAGAGACAGTTACAAGAGAGAGAGAGAGAATCAACTCCTGATTCTACAGTTACCGGTTTATCTTTCCTCCTCCCCCTGTTATTAAAAGTAACCTGCACACATTGTCTGCCTGTCTCTCTTTCCATCCACGTCTGCCTGTCTCTCTTCTCTCTTTCCATCCACATCTGTCTGTCTGCCTGTCTCTCTTCTCTCTTTCCATCCACATCTGTCTGCCTGTCTGTCTCTCTCTCTCTTTCCATCCACATCGGTCTCTCTCTCTTTCCATCCACATCGGTCTGTCACAAGCCCCCCAGCGAGTGTGTTTGGGAATGATTTGAGAAAGACTGTTCCAAAAACTGTTCTGTGTTTTAGGATCAGCAGGTGTTCAGGTGAATTAAAAAATCCATAACTGGTTCTCAGATTCATTTCTACTTGTGCAAAACATGGACTCTGGACCACTACAACCCATCAGAGAACATATCAGGAGCCAAAATATGGTCACTCTTCCATAGTTCATTCACATATGAAATGTGTGGACTATGAACAGGGTGATCATCATATTCATTGAGATGGGTCAGGGGGTAATAAGGGGTAAGTCTAGTCAGTTCATTGAGATGGGTCAGGGGGTAATAAGGGGTAAGTCTAGTCAGTTCATTGAGATGGGTCAGGGGGTAATAAGGGGTAAGTCTAGTCAGTTCATTGAGATGGGTCAGGGGGTAAGTCTAGTCAGTTCATTGAGATGGGTCAGGGGGTAATAAGGGGTAAGTCTAGTCAGTTCATTGAGATGGGTCAGGGGGTAATAAGGGGTAAGTCTAGTCAGTTCATTGAGATGGGTCAGGGGGTAATAAGGGGTAAGTCTAGTCAGTTAATTGAGATGGGTCAGGGGGTATTAAGGGGTAAGTCTAGTCAGTTCATTGAGATGGGTCAGGGGGTAATAAGTCTAGTCAGTTCATTGAGATGGGTCAGGGGGTAATAAGTCTAGTCAGTTCATTGAGATGGGTCAGGGGGTAATAAGGGGTAAGTCTAGTCAGTTCATTGAGATGGGTCAGGGGGTAATAAGGGGTAAGTCTAGTCAGTTCATTGAGATGGGTCAGGGGGTAATAAGGGGTAAGACTAGCCAGTTCATTGAGATGGGTCAGGGGGTAATAAGTCTAGTCAGTTCATTGAGATGGGTCAGGGGGTAATAAGGGGTAAGTCTAGTCAGTTCATTGAGATGGGTCAGGGGGTAATAAGGGGTAAGTCTAGTCAGTTCATTGAGATAGGTCAGGGGGTAATAAGTCTAGTCAGTTCATTGAGATGGGTCAGGGGGTAATAAGGGGTAAGTCTAGTCAGTTCATTGAGATGGGTCAGGGGGTAATAAGGGGTAAG
>NC_074697.1:14476193-14553693 GCF_029448725.1 Salvelinus fontinalis | reverse complement strand
CCACCGCACCTCTCTGATTCCGAGGGGGTTGGGTTAAAATGCTGAAGGCATTCAGTTTTACAACTGACTAGGTACCCCACCGTTCCCCCTTTCAGCTTTTATTAATTTGTAAACATTTCTAAAAACGTAAATTCTACTTTTACGTTACGGGCTTTTGTGTGTAGATCAATGACATCAAATCTCAAATGTCCTCCATTTTGAATTCAGGTTGTAACGACAACAACGTGTAAATACGTTCTGAAGGAACTGTATTTAAGGAGCAGAAGGACATTAAGTTGAGAAGAGGGGATCTCAGACACTGTCCACTATCATTGATTATTGATCAGGTGATCAGCAGTCTACTCTGACTTGTGCGGTTACCATTGAAGTTATACTGTACACAAGATGTCTATAGCGGTGAAAGACGGACGGACGGACAGTCAGAAAAATACAGGCAGGCGGCCAGGCAGACGGCCAGACAGGCGGCCAGGCAGACAGATCTCTCACCATGTTGTTGTTGATCTTGGGCATGCTGTTGATGATCCTCTCCTCGGCGCCGATCAGCCCGTCCTGGCCGTACATCCCTGAACCTGTAGGGGGCAGGAGAGAGAGACAGAGAGAGAGAGACAGAGAGAGACAGAGAGAGACAGAGAGAGAGAGAGAGATAGAGACAGAGGGAGAGGTAGCGAGAGAGAGAGAGACAGAGAGAGAGAGGTTCGAGGTCAGGGATTAGAGGAACAGAAAACAGAGAGAGAGAGAGAGGTTCGAGGTCAGGGATTAGAGGAACAGAAAACAGAGAAGGAGACAGTGGGTTGTGTGACTGTAGTCCAACTGGACTCACTGATGATATTGTTCGAATCAAATTCTTGCTTCAATATACCACATTTTTAATAGTTGCGCCATCCTCTGTGTAGAGCCTCAGGCTTCGTCTTTAGCTTCACAGGAAACAGTTCCATACTCTAAACTCAGTGTCCTTTGACCTTCTTCATTAAAAACAACTTCCAGAACTCAGTTCAGTCTTATAGAATCTACTGGGTGCCACACAAACTGGAGTATAGAGTCAAATACGAAGCTAGGGACCAGACGGTAAATAAATAACATAGAATACACACAAAGAAGATACACCATGAATAAATTAACGGAGAGAGACAGATGTAGAGAGAGAGAGAGAGAGAGATGGTCCTAGGGCTCTGTTCACAAACACACCCCACAGAGCCCCAGGACAACAGCACAATTAGACCCAACCAAATCATGAGAAAACAAAAAGATAATTACTCGACACATTGGAAAGAATTAACAAAAAAACAGAGCAAACTAGAATGCTATTTGGCCCTAAACAGAGAGTACACAGTGGCAGAATACCTGACCACTGTGACTGACCCAAACTTAAGGAAAGCTTTGACTATGTACAGACTCAGTGAACATAGCCTTGCTATTGAGAAAGGCCGCCGTAGGCAGACATGGCTCTCAAGAGAAGACAGGCTATGTGCACACTGCCCACAAAATGAGGTGGAAGTGTGACAGGTTAAAGGAAATACTAATAGCCTGTTATACATTAAACAGTATTAGTAAATTCATAGTATGTGAGGATCTTAAAACATCTAAGGTTAAGAAGATCATGCATTCAGTATTAGTTGATAGATTGATAACATTTCTATAATTGTGTTAAAATCCGTCAAGCATACAAAGGGTACGAATTGTGAGGGGAATGTGTAAACGTTATGTTGATTACTTTATGTTATCGTGGGTAAAAGTGTTAATCTGTGATCTACTAAATGCTCTTAATCTATGAGCCTGAGATCGATTGCTCTGGTCTCCACTCAAGTTCACAGAGAATTCGTGGTCTTTTTCTCATTGCACTAAAAAGTTCTCAATAAGTAAACATTCCGTATCACAATTGTGATTCTTTCCCCCTTTTTCAGGTACGTTATTGATGATTAAAAAGAGTAATTTAAATGTAATAACTTGGTAACATGTCAAGAGTGTTTAAGGTTTGTTTTAGTAACATATTGAGGAGGTTCGTTGGGTTTGCAGAGAGTAATATGAGCCCTGCTCGGTTGCAGCTAGCTTCGTACTGCTAGGTACTGCTACGTAGCTGCCATTTTATGTCGATTGTGAATGAACAGGTGCATTGTTAATAATATATTTTGCGGTGTTATTTGTATAATGGTTTTTCAAACACTTTATTGCCTGTTGATAAATTGAGTTATGGTTTACTGAGTTAAAGCTTATATTATTATATTATATATTGGAAATAGTATTTGTTTCAGTGATGTACAGTGTATACTGTTGTGACTTGAATAAGCCTTGTACCCTACAAAACGATCTATTTCCTGTAGATCTGTTATTCTGTAAAATGTGTTACTTATGTAAACTGATTGCACTAAAAAGTTCTCAATAAGTAAACATTCCGTATCACAATTGTGATTCTTTCGCCCTTTTTCAGGGGTGTAACAGAAACTGAGCTGCACTTCCTAACCTCCTGCCCAATGTATGACCAGATTAGAGACACATATTTCCCTCAGATTACACAGATCCACAAAGAATTCGAAAACAAATCCAATTTTGATAAACTCCCATATCTACTGGGTGAAATACCACAGTGTTCATCACAGCTGCAAGATTTGTGACCTGTTGCCACAAGAAAAGGGCAACCAGTGAAGAACAAACACCATTGTAAATACAACCCATATTTATGCTTATTTAAACTTGTGTGCTTTAACCATTTGTACATTGTTACAACACTGTATATATATAATATGACATTTGTAATGTCTTTATTGTTTTGAAACTTCTGTATGTTTAATGTTTACTGTTAATTTTTATTGTTTATTTCACTTTTGTATATTATTATTACCTCACTTGCTTTGGCAATGTTAACACATGTTTCCCATGCCAATAAAGCCCCTTGAATTGAATTGAGAGGGCTGAAGACAGACAGAGACAGAGAGAGAGAGGAGACAGAGAGAGAGAGGAGACAGAGAGACAGAGAGAGAGACAGTCAGAGAGAGAGAGAGACAGAGAGAGAGACAGTCAGAGAGAGAGACAGTCAGAGAGAGACAGAGACAGAGAGAGAGAGAAAAAGACAGAGAGGGAGAGAGACAGTCAGAGACAGAGAGAGAGACAGAGAGAGAGGGTCAGGGTTAAGACCATTACTGAATGATTGGTCTTAGTGGAGAACAATAGTCTGTGTTGATTGTCAGGGTTGTCTAGGTTACCTTCTAAATGTAATCCGTTACTAGTTACCTGTCCCAACATTTTAATCAGTAACGTAACTTTTAGATTACCCAAACTCAGTGATGTAATCTGATTACATTCAGTTACTTTTTAGATGACTGTCCCCTTTAAGAAGCATTAGAGGAAGACAAACATGTATGTTACCAATTGAACGACATCAATTGCAGGATAAATCAATGTTAAAGTTTACATAGCCGACCATATATGGATGTTAAATTTTACTTTATGGGTTGGTTATGTAGGCTTCTTCTAACCCATCGCTTCCTACTACATATAATAATATGATTAAATTATATCTTCACGTTAAAAACCAAAGTCTATCTGAATTCCAGTCATTACAGTAAATGTTACACCCTTTGATCCTCAAGAACAGGACTTATATGGAAGTTGTGTTACCAGAGTATGACCCCAAAACTAAGGACTTATTAGCCAGTCGTACTGTGTTGATTATGATTGTGTTGTCACGGACGACTGATTGGGCTCATTGATTCGAGTTGAAAAATACATGCTGTGTTCATGGAATGGCTTTGAGCCCAACTGAAAAATTCTGTTTACATGTCATAAAGTTCTGTTTACATGTCATAAAGTTCTGTTTACATGTCATAAAGTTCTGTTTACATGTCATAAAGTTCTGTTTACATGTCATAAAGTTCTGTTTACATGTCATAAAGTTCTGTTTACATGTCATAAAGTTCTGTTTACATGTCATAAAGTTCTGTTTACATGTCATAAAGTTCTGTTTACAGGTCATAAAGTTCTGTTTACAGGTGATAAATGAGTGTCACATGCTGCATTTGCTACAGGCCTATTGTTGACTTTTTAGTTGGTGACATTTTGAATTCAACCATAAAGGGCAAATCCACAGATGAAACATAAACAGTAACAAAATGATCACCACTCTGATTGGTGGTCATCATTTGGTGGGTCATCATAGTGGTCTCTGATTGGTGGTCATCAGTTGGTGTGTCATCACAGCGGTCTCTGATTGGTGGTCATCATTTGGTGTGTCACCATAGTGGTCTCTGATTGGTGGTCAGACTCACTCAGGTGGAACAAACTTAAACTTGCGCCTTTATTCAACGCTGATTTGAATGTTATTGAGAAAACAGAGAAGTGTCAAAGATTTTTTCCCCGCAAACATCCTGAATTTAAAAGTAATCCTCTCAGTAATCAGCTAGTTTTTCAAAAGTATCTGTAATCTGAGTACAATAGTTTTGCTGGTCACGTAACGGATAATATATACAGTGGGGAGAACAAGTATTTGATAACCTGCAAAATGGGCAGTGTTTCCTACTTACAAAGCATGTAGAGGTCTGTAATTTTTATCATAGGTACACTTCAACTGTGAGAGACGGAATCTAAAACAAAAATGCAGAAAATCACATTGTATGATTTTTAAGTAATTCATTTGCATTTTATTGCATGACATAAGTATTTGATACATCAGAAAAGCAGAACTTAATATTTGGTACAGAAACCTTTGTTTGCAATTACAGAGATCATACGTTTCCTGTAGTTCTTGACCAGGTTTGCACACACTGCAGCAGGGATTTTGGCCCACTCCTCCATACAGACCTTCTCCAGATCCTTCAGGTTTCGGGGCTGTCGCTGGGCAATACAGCTCCCTCCAAAGATTTTCTATTGGGTTCAGGTCTGGAGACTGGCTAGGCCACTCCAGGACCTTGAGATGCTTCTTACGGAGCCACTCCTTAGTTGCCCTGGCTGTGTGTTTCGGGTCGTTGTCATGCTGGAAGACCCAGCCACGACCCATCTTCAATGCTCTTACTGAGGGAAGGAGGTTGTTGGCCAAGATCTCGCGATACATGGCCCCATCCATCCTCCCCTCAATACGGTGCAGTCGTCCTGTCCCCTTTGCAGAAAAGCATCCCCAAAGAATGTTTCCACCTCCATGCTTCACGATTGGGATGGTGTTCTTGGGGTTGTACTCATCCTTCTTACTCCTCCAAACACGGCGAGTGGAGTTTAGACCAAAAAGCTCTATTTTTGTCTCATCAGACCACATGACCTCCTCCCATTCTTCCTCTGGATCATCCAGATGGTCATTGGCAAACTTCAGATGGGCCTGGACATGCGCTGGCTTGAGCAGGGGGATCCGTGACTGCGTAGTGTGTTACTAATGGTTTTCTTTGAGACTGCGGTTCCAGCTCTCTTCAGGTCATTGACCAGGTCCTGCCGTGTAGTTCTGGGCTGATCCCTCACCTTCCTCATGATCATTGATGCCCCACGAGGTGAGACCTTGCATGGAGCCCCAGACCGAAGGTGATTGACCGTCATCTTGAACTTCTTCCATTTTCTAATAATTGAACAGGAGGGCTTCTTAAAGAAAAAGGGCTTCTTAAAGAAAAACTAACAGGTCTGTGAGAGCCGGAATTCTTACTGGTTGGTAGGTGATCAAATACTCATGTCATGCAATAAAATGCAAATTAATTACTTAAAAATCATACAATGTGATTTTCTGGATTTTTGTTTTAGATTCCGTCTCTCACAGTTGAAGTGTACCTATGATACAAATGACAGACCTCTATATGCTTTGTAAGTAGGAAAACCTGTAAAATCGTCAGTGTGTCCAATACTTGTTCTCCCCACTGTATATTAGTTTGTAATCTGTTACTCCCTAACCCTGTTGATGGTTAACCGCTGCAGAGCTGATGTCAGAGCAGAGACACTGTCCGTATCTGTTAGTGTACGTGCCATCACACAGTGTCACAGGAGCACGAGGCTAATAGGTTCATCTGTTGACTAGCCAGCGGTTGGTTCGACAAGACAACAACAACAAAACACAAGCAATGAAAATGCAGACAGACACAGCTACAGTTCACTGCACAGGTGTGTTGCCATCACAACACAGCAGAAGCTATTGTACCAGGAGAAGACCCTGGCTTTTATCTAGAATATTAACAGAGAAGACCCTGGCTTTTATCTAGAATATTAACAGAGAAGACCCTGGCTTTTATCTAGAATATTAACAGAGAAGGCCCTGGCTTTTATCTAGAATATTAACAGAGAAGACCCTGGCTTTTATCTAGAATATTAACAGAGAAGACCCTGGCTTTTATCTAGAATATTAACAGAGAAGACCCTGGCTTTTATCTAGAATATTAACAGAGAAGGCCCTGGCTTTTATCTAGAATATTAACAGAGAAGGCCCTGGCTTTTATCTAGAATATTAACAGAAAAGGCTCTGGCTTTTATCTAGAATATTAACAGAAAAGGCCCTGGCTTTTATCTAGAATATTAACAGAGAAGACCCTGGCTTTTATCTAGAATATTAACAGAGAAGGCCCTGGCTTTTATCTAGAATATTAACAGAAAAGGCTCTGGCTTTTATCTAGAATATTAACAGAAAAGGCCCTGGCTTTTATCTAGAATATTAACAGAGAAGGCCCTGGCTTTTATCTAGAATATTAACAGAGAAGGCCCTGGCTTTTATCTAGAATATTAACAGAAAAGGCCCTGGCTTTTATCTAGAATATTAACAGAAGACCCTGGCTTTTATCTAGAATATTAACAGAGAAGGCCCTGGCTTTTATCTAGAATATTAACAGAGAAGGCCCTGGCTTTTATCTAGAATATTAACAGAGAAGGCCCTGGCTTTTATCTAGAGTATTAACAGAAGACCCTGGCTTTTATCTAGAATATTAACAGAGAAGGCCCTGGCTTTTATCTAGAATATTAACAGAGAAGGCCCTGGCTTTTATCTAGAATATTAACAGAGAAGGCCCTGGCTTTTATCTAGAATATTAACAGAAAAGGCCCTGGCTTTTATCTAGAATATTAACAGAGAAGGCCCTGGCTTTTATCTAGAATATTAACAGAGAAGGCCCTGGCTTTTATCTAGATTACTAACAGAGAAGGCCCTGGCTTTTATCTAGATTACTAACAGAGAAGACCCTGGCTTTTATCTAGAATATTAACAGAGAAGGCCCTGGCTTTTATCTAGAATATTAACAGAGAAGACCCTGGCTTTTATCTAGAATATTAACAGAGAAGGCCCTGGCTTTTATCTAGAATATTAACAGAAAAGGCCCTGGCTTTTATCTAGAATATTAACAGAGAAGGCCCTGGCTTTTATCTAGAATATTAACAGAGAAGACCCTGGCTTTTATCTAGAATATTAACAGAGCAGGCCCTGGCTTTTATCTAGAATATTGACAGAGAAGACCCTGGCTTTTATCTAGAATATTAACAGAGAAGACCCTGGCTTTTATCTAGAATATTAACAGAGAAGGCCCTGGCTTTTAACTAGAATATTGACAGAGAAGACCCTGGCTTTTATCTAGAATATTAACAGAGAAGACCCTGGCTTTTATCTAGAATATTAACAGAGGTCATATAGGGCCAGTCTCAAATGGCAGCACTAATTCCCTACACAGTGAACCCTATGGGCCCTGTAGTAGTGCACTATATTGGGGGTAATTTAGAGTGCAAACAAGGTTCTGTGATTGACCGTACACAGTCCAGCTAGAGCACCATGTTAAACCCAAATCAGACATAAGTCCCCCTCTCATTCCGTCTGACAGTAGAGAAAATGGGCCACTTTGCGCCTGCCTGTGGATCAGTGGAACCCTCCGCTCCAGACAGAGCTGCTCATAGCAGAGCGGCAGGGAAGGAGAGAGGGGTCGGAGGGAACAGACCGAAGGAGACTGGGTGAAACAATTAGGAAAAGGACTTTGATAAATGGACTGAGGATGTGATGACGACTTGGGAGAGAGGAGAAGTGGAGAAAAAATGGTTTCTCTAGTCTCTTTACACAGAGCGAGAGACCGATCGAGACGGAGCGATAGGGAGAGCGAGACCGGGAGCGACAGAACCAGAGCCAGAGAGACAGAGACAGAGAGACAGAGACAGAGAGACAAAGAGCGACAGAGACAGAGCGACAGAGAGCTCCAGACATAGAAATAACATTGTATAGGACGGTCTCTAGTGTCCCTATAGCCTCTAGTGTCCCTATAGCCTCTAGTGTCCCTATAGTCTCTAGTGTCCCTATAGTCTCTAGTGTCCCTATAGCCTCTAGTGTCCCTATAGCCTCTAGTGTCCCTATAGCCTCTAGTGTCCCTATAGCCTCTAGTGTCCCTATAGCCTCTAGTGTCCCTATAGCCTCTAGTGTCCCTATAGCCTCTAGTGTCCCTATAGCCTCTAGTGTCCCAATAGCCTCTAGTGTCCCTATAGTCTCTAGTGTCCCTATAGATGCCCTACTCACTATGTTTATTATTATTGAACCTTTAATTAAAAACTAGGAAAGTCAGTTAAGAACAAATTCTTAATTACAATTACGGCCTAACCCGGACGACGCTGGGCCAATTGTGCGCCGCCCTACGGGACCCCCAATCACGGCCGGGTGTACAGCCGGGATTTGAACCAGGGACTGTAGTGATGCCTCTTGCACTGAGATCCAGTGTCTTAGACCGCTGTGCCACTCGGGAACCCAAATGTAGTCCCCTACTTTTGATACCCTACTAGGGCCCTACCTTTGATACCCTACTAGGGCCCGACCTTTGATACCCTACTAGGGCCCGACCTTTGATACCCTACTAGGGCCCGACCTTTGATACCCTACTAGGGCCCGACCTTTGATACCCTACTAGGGCCCGACCTTTGATACCCTACTAGGGCCCTACCTTTGATACCCTACTAGGGCCCTACCTTTGATACCCTACTAGGGCCCTACCTTTGATACCCTACTAGGGCCCTACCTTTGATACCCTACTAGGGCCCTACCTTTGATACCCTATTAGGGCCCTACTTTTGACCAGACTGTTATTTGACACGTGATTCCCCCACCCCCCTTGTGGGTAATCATAACAGTTGAATGGATAATTAATAGAGAGGGGACTGAAATAGAATAGGAGAAACAGAAAATAGTGATGTTTCGATGGAGGGAAGAAAGAGGAGAGGGAGAGATGGAGGGAAGAAAGAGGAGATGGAGGGAAGAAAGAGGAGATGGAGGGAAGAAAGAGGAGATGGAGGGATGAAAGAAAGAGGAGAGGGAGAGATGGAGGGAAGAAAGAAAGAGGAGAGGGAGAGATGGAGGGAAGAAAGAGGAGAGGGAGAGATGGAGGGAAGAAAGAGGAGAGGGGGAGATGGAGGGAAGAAAGACAGAGGAGAGGGAGAGAAGAAAGACAGAGGAGAGGGAGAGATGGAGGGAAGAAAGACAGAGGAGAGGGAGAGATGGAGGGAAGAAAGAGGGAGAGATGGAGGGAAGAAAGAGGAGAGATGGAGGGAAGAAAGAGGAGAGGGAGAGATGGAGGGAAGAAAGAGGAGATGGAGGGAAGAAAGAGGAGATGGAGGGAAGAAAGAGGAGATGGAGGGAAGAAAGAGGAGATGGAGGGATGAAAGAAAGAGGAGAGGGAGAGATGGAGGGAAGAAAGAAAGAGGAGAGGGAGAGATGGAGGGAAGAAAGAGGAGAGGGAGAGATGGAGGGAAGAAAGAGGAGAGGGAGAGATGGAGGGAAGAAAGAGGAGAGGGGGAGATGGAGGGAAGAAAGACAGAGGAGAGGGAGAGAAGAAAGACAGAGGAGAGGGAGAGATGGAGGGAAGAAAGACAGAGGAGAGGGGGAGATGGAGGGAAGAAAGAGGAGATGGAGAGATGGAGGGAAGAAAGAGGAGAGGGGGAGATGGAGGGAAGAAAGAGGAGAGGGAGAGATGGAGGGAAGAAAGAGGAGATGGAGGGAAGAAAGAGGAGATGGAGGGAAGAAAGAGGAGATGGAGGGATGAAAGAAAGAGGAGAGGGAGAGATGGAGGGAAGAAAGAAAGAGGAGAGGGAGAGATGGAGGGAAGAAAGAGGAGAGGGAGAGATGGAGGGAAGAAAGAGGAGAGGGGGAGATGGAGGGAAGAAAGACAGAGGAGAGGGAGAGAAGAAAGACAGAGGAGAGGGAGAGATGGAGGGAAGAAAGACAGAGGAGAGGGAGAGATGGAGGGAAGAAAGAGGGAGAGATGGAGGGAAGAAAGAGGAGAGATGGAGGGAAGAAAGAGGAGAGGGAGAGATGGAGGGAAGAAAGAGGAGATGGAGGGAAGAAAGAGGAGATGGAGGGAAGAAAGAGGAGATGGAGGGAAGAAAGAGGAGATGGAGGGATGAAAGAAAGAGGAGAGGGAGAGATGGAGGGAAGAAAGAAAGAGGAGAGGGAGAGATGGAGGGAAGAAAGAGGAGAGGGAGAGATGGAGGGAAGAAAGAGGAGAGGGAGAGATGGAGGGAAGAAAGAGGAGAGGGGGAGATGGAGGGAAGAAAGACAGAGGAGAGGGAGAGAAGAAAGACAGAGGAGAGGGAGAGATGGAGGGAAGAAAGACAGAGGAGAGGGGGAGATGGAGGGAAGAAAGAGGAGATGGAGAGATGGAGGGAAGAAAGAGGAGAGGGGGAGATGGAGGGAAGAAAGAGGAGAGGGGGAGATGAGAGGGAAATGAGAGGGAAGAAAGAGGAGAGGGGAGATGGAGGGAAGAAAGAGGAGAGGGAGAGATGGAGGGAAGAAAGAGGAGAGGGAGAGATGGAGGGAAGAAAGAGGAGAGGGAGAGATGGAGGGAAGAAAGAAAGAGGAGAGGGGGAGATGAGAGGGAAATGAGAGGGAAGAAAGAGGAGAGGGGAGATGGAGGGAAGAAAGAGGAGAGGGGGAGATGGAGGGAAGAAAGAGGAGAGGGAGAGATGGAGGGAAGAAAGAGGAGAGGGGGAGATGGAGGGAAGAAAGAGGAGAGGGAGAGATGGAGGGAAGAAAGAGGAGAGGGAGAGATGGAGGGAAGAAAGAGGAGAGGGAGAGATGGAGGGAAGAAAGAAAGAGGAGAGGGAGAGATGGAGGGAAGAAAGAAAGAGGAGAGGGAGAGATGGAGGGAAGAAAGAGGAGATGGAGAGATGGAGGGAAGAAAGAGGAGAGGGGGAGATGGAGGGAAGAAAGAGGAGAGGGAGAGATGGAGGGAAGAAAGAGGAGAGGGAGAGATGGAGGGAAGAAAGAGGAGAGGGGGAGATGGAGGGAAGAAAGAGGAGAGGGAGAGATGGAGGGAAGAAAGAGGAGAGGGGGAGATGGAGGGAAGAAAGAGGAGAGGGAGAGATGGAGGGAAGAAAGAGGAGAGGGAGAGATGGAGGGAAGAAAGAGGAGAGGGAGAGATGGAGGGAAGAAAGAGGAGAGGGAGAGATGGAGGGAAGAAAGAGGAGAGGGGGAGATGGAGGGAAGAAAGAGGAGAGGGAGAGATGGAGGGAAGAAAGAGGAGAGGGGGAGATGGAGGGAAGAAAGAGGAGAGGGAGAGATGGAGGGAAGAAAGAGGAGAGGGAGAGATGGAGGGAAGAAAGAGGAGAGGGAGAGATGGAGGGAAGAAAGAGGAGAGGGAGAGATGGAGGGAAGAAAGAGGAGAGGGGGAGATGGAGGGAAGAAAGAGGAGAGGGAGAGATGGAGGGAAGAAAGAGGAGAGGGAGAGATGGAGGGAAGAAAGAGGAGAGGGAGAGATGGAGGGAAGAAAGAGGAGAGGGGGAGATGGAGGGAAGAAAGAGGAGAGGGAGAGATGGAGGGAAGAAAGAGGAGAGGGAGAGATGGAGGGAAGAAAGAGGAGAGGGGGAGATGAGAGGGAAATGAGAGGGAAGAAAGAGGAGAGGGGAGATGGAGGGAAGAAAGAGGAGAGGGGGAGATGGAGGGAAGAAAGAGGAGAAGGGGAGATGGAGAGAAGAAAGAGGAGAGGGGGAGATGGAGGGAAGAAAGAGGAGAGGGAGAGATGGAGGGAAGAAAGAGGAGAGGGGGAGATGGAGGGAAGAAAGAGGAGAGGGGGAGATGGAGGGAAGAAAGAGGAGAAGGGGAGATGGAGAGAAGAAAGAGGAGAGGGGGAGATGGAGAGAAGAAAGAGGAGAGGGGGAGATGGAGGGAAGAAAGAGGAGAGGGGGAGATGGAGGGAAGAAAGAGGAGAGGGGAAGATGGAGGGAAGAAAGAGGAGAGGGGGAGATGGAGGGAAGAAAGAGGAGAGGGAGAGATGAGGGAAGAAAGAGGAGAGGGAGAGATGGAGGGAAGAAAGAGGAGAGGGGGAGATGGAGAAAATAAGAGGGAGAGGGAGAGACACCAACCTTTCTTGAAGGCACGTGGGGAGTCTGATAGATCGCCTAGGCAACAGGAATGAGCAACAGAAAAAGGGAAAGAAACGGAAAGAGAAAAGAGAAACCCTGGTGAGAAGAGAAAAGGCAGGATTATCAAGCAGTGTTCAACGATGGAGCAGGATTCCTGCAGGGAAGCTTACCCCAAGTTAATCTCAGAGAGAGCGAGAGACAGCGAGAGAGAGAGAGCGCTCGACAGAGAGAGAAAGAGAGAGAGAGAAAGAGAGAGTGAGAGAGAGAGAGAGAGGGAGAGAGAAAGAAGAGAGCCCGAGAGAGAGAGTGAGAGAGAGAAGAGAGACAGAGAGACAGAGAGAGAGAGAGAGAAAGAAGAGAGCCCGAGAGAGAGTGAGAGAGAGACAGAGAGAGAGACAGAGAGAGAGAGAGAGAGAGAGAGAGAGACAGAGAGAGAGAGAGACAGAGACAGAGAGAGAGAGAGAGAGAGAGAGAGATTTAAAAAGAGAACAACAAAATAAAATAAAAAACAAATTGTTTCGTTTTTTAAATTCTAAACTATTGGCAAAAATCAAATGAGGTATTACATTTTTTTCTAATAGGGTTGTCGAGCGTCTGAATCTGGTGGGTAAAGGCTGCCAGTAGATGGCGATGTTTCAAATAAAAAGATCATTAGCTAACAGGGCAGAAATCTGAGGACGAGGGCAGAAATCTGAGGACGAGGGCAGAAATCTGAGGACGAGGGCAGAAATCTGAGGACGAGGGCAGAAATCTGAGGACGAGGGCAGAAATCTGAGGACGAGGGCAGAAATCTGAGGACGAGGGCAGAAATCTGAGGACGAGGGCAGAGCGTGACTGGGCCAAGCTAGAACATCTTGTGAAGTTCCTGGAGCCGTTCGCAATCTACACCGACCAACTTCAAAACGTTCAGCCGGTTGCTGCCTGCTGTGTTGCCGTGTCAACGTCTCAACCGTGGAGGCAACTAGTGTTGCAGGACGTTTGGTACAGGTTCTCCTGAAGTCACTGTGTGGAGGGCTTCACATTCACACTGACTCCTCTGGCAGCTTCAACCCCTGTAGCAGCTTGCTTGATAGACCCGAGTGTGTCTCTGCCACTTCGCTCAACAGACATGGAGACACTGATAAGGGAAGCAGAGTCTTTTGAGCAGAGTCTTTTGTACGTCAGCAAATCAGAGAGTACAGCCGTGGAGCTGCAGGAACGCCAGGAAGACGCCGGCACCATGAATCCAACAAGCCTCTCAACCGCTGCTTCCTCACATTAAAGACTGTGTTCTAAGATCACTGTCCAGGCGAAGGGTCAACCCTGCCCAGTGTGAGCTGTGGAAATACCTTGAAGAGGTCAAGGGGCATGTTTACAGAGTCACCTCTCCAGTTCTGACAGGCAAGGATGGCTGTTTATCCAAACCTGAGGCCTGTGGATCTGGTTTCTAACACTGCATCCTAGGCATTGGTGGAGAGAATATTATCTGTCTGTGGACGACTGTCATCAGGCTTGAGAAACCAGAACGACTGTATATGCATGTTGTAATGTGATGTTACAGGGGTGTCATCTGAAGAATTCTGAGAAGGTTAGTGAAAAAATAATATATTTTGGCGATGTTTACGTTATCGCTCACTTTGGCTAGAATTAATGCTGGGGTAATGTTTGCACATGTGCTATGCTAATATAACGATTTATTGTGTTTTCGCTGTAAGACACTTAGAAAATCTGAAATATTGTCTGTATTCACAGGATCTGTGTCTTTCGATTAGTGTATGCTGTGTATTTTTACGAAATGTTTGATGATTAGTAAGTAGGTAAACACGTTTTTCTAGTCCATTTGTGACGGTGGGTGCAATTGTAACCTATGCCATCTACCTGAAATATGCACTTTTTTCTAACAAAACCTATCCCATACCATAAATATGTTATCAGACTGTCATCTGATGAGTTTTTTTCTTGGTTAGGGGCTATAAATATCTTAGTTTAGCCGAATTGGTGATAGCTACTGGTGTTGGTGGACAAATAAAAGATGGTGGATTATGCTAATGTGTTTTTAGCTAATAGATTTACATCTTTACATATTGTGTCTTCCCTGTAAAACATTTTAAAAATCGGACATGTTGACTGGATTCACAAGATCTGTGTCTTTCATTAGCTGTATTGGACTTTAATGTGTGAAAGTTAAATATTTTAAAAAAATATTTTTTTTGAATTTCGCGGCTCTGCCTTTTCAGTGGGGGTGGGGGGGGAGTGCCGCTAGCGGCACCCTCATCCTAGACAGGTTAAAACCTAACCAACATTAGGATTCATTTATCATTTAAACCCTAACCAACATTAGGATTCATTTATCATTTAAAACCTAACCAACATTCCTAGCCATGGAGTCCTCTAGTGGCCAGAAGTCTTTGTTAGCATTGGCAGCGCCATTGAGGACTTCCACCATTTTGATTTAGTCAACTGGCCGGAACTTTAAAACTTCACTTGCTGATCCCACCTGATGACCCGGTTGGAGTCGTGACAACCGGGTCATCAAGAACATGAACTAGTTCCAAGACAGAGATGGCCTCAACGGTACTGCACATGCTCACAGAGGACATCATGACGATACAGAGATGTCTATCCAAGTCTATGGTCCTGGCTGGCCTCAACGGTACTGCACATGCTCACAGAGGACATCATGCCGATACAGAGATGTCTATCCAAGTCTATGGTCCTGGCTGGCCTCAACGGTACTGCACATGCTCACAGAGGACATCATGCCGATACAGAGATGTCTATCCAAGTCTATGGTCCTGGCTGGCCTCAACGGTACTGCACATGCTCACAGAGGACATCATGCCGATACAGAGATGTCTATCCAAGTCTATGGTCCTGGCTGGCCTCAACGGTACTGCACATGCTCACAGAGGACATCATGCCGATACAGAGATGTCTATCCAAGTCTATGGTCCTGGCCCGTCAATTTATGAATTACTACATCCCCCCCCAAAATAAATGACAAGCTCCTAGACTCCCACGCATAGGCTACTTTCTGTCACTGACACTAAATAATATAAAATCTAAATAATCATTTATATCAAACTGAAACCAAATAAAAACGAGTAAATCAAGTCTGCCAACTAACAAACTAAACAGATTTAAAAACGGATAGAAATAAAAACTAATATTAAATCACAAAACTATGATAACCTTGAAATCCCCCCCGAGGCATGTCGTTCCATGTTCATCTGGGATTTAGTTCTAACTTGTATTTTTCCCTACCTGGCAACGCTCACCTGGCAACAATCACTACCTGGCTGGCAACAATCACTACCTGGCTGGCAACAATCACTACCTGGCTGGCAACAATCACTACCTGGCTGGCAACAATCACTACCTGGCTGGCAACAATCACTACCTGGCTGGCAACAATCACTACCTGGCTGGCAACAATCACTACCTGGCTGGCAACAATCACTACCTACCTGGCAACAATCACTACCTGGCTTTAGTTTCTGATTGAAGGTTTAAAATATTTAGTTTGTTAGCAGCGTGTGACAGTAACGGGAGAGACAGAGAATAAAGGGAGCAATAACGAGGGCGGTGCTGCAGCAGCAGTACTGACGAGGAGATAACGAGGGCGGTGCTGCAGCAGCAGTACTGACGAGGAGATAACGAGGGTGGTGCTGCAGCAGCAGTACTGACGAGGAGATAACGAGGGTGGTGCTGCAACAGTAGTACTGACGAGGAGATAACGAGGGCGGTGCTGCAGCAGCAGTACTGACGAGGAGATAACGAGGGCGGTGCTGCAGCAGTAGTACTGACGAGGAGATAACGAGGGCGGTGCTGCAGCAGGAGTACTGACGAGGAGATAACGAGGGTGGTGCTGCAGCAGTAGTACTGACGAGGAGATAACGAGGGCGGTGCTGCAGCAGCAGTACTGACGAGGAGATAACGAGGGTGGTGCTGCAGCAGTAGTACTGACGAGGAGATAACGAGGGCGGTGCTGCAGCAGGAGTACTGACGAGGAGATAACGAGGGTGGTGCTGCAGCAGGAGTACTGACGAGGAGATAACGAGGGCGGTGCTGCAGCAGGAGTACTGACGAGGAGATAACGAGGGTGGTATTGCAGCAGTAGTACTGACGAGGAGATAACGAGGGTGGTGCTGCAGCAGTAGTACTGACGAGGAGATAACGAGGGCGGTGCTGCAGCAGCAGTACTGACGAGGAGATAACGAGGGCGGTGCTGCAGCAGTAGTACTGACGAGGAGATAACGAGGGTGGTGCTGCAGCAGTAGTACTGACGAGGAGAGGCTGGTGGTCATGTTCTAAATGTTTTGTTCCAGCTCTAGCTGCAGCAGTAGTAATGTTTTGTTCCAGCTCTAGCTGCAGCAGTAGTAATGTTTTGTTCCAGCTCTAGCTGCAGCAGTAGTAATGTTTTGTTCCAGCTCTAGCTGCAGCAGTAGTAATGTTTTGTTCCAGCTCTAGCTGCAGCAGTAGTAATGTTTTGTTCCAGCTCTAGCTGGAGCAGTAGTAATGTTTTGTTCCAGCTCTAGCTGCAGCAGTAGTAATGTTTTGTTCCAGCTCTAGCTGCAGCAGTAGTAATGTTTTGTTCCAGCTCTAGCTGCAGCAGTAGTAATGTTTTGTTCCAGCTCTAGCTGCAGCAGTAGCAATGTTTTGTTCCAGCTCTAGCTGCACCAGTAGTAATGTTTTGTTCCAGCTCTAGCTGCAGCAGTAGTAATGTTTTGTTCCAGCTCTAGCTGCAGCAGTAGTAATGTTTTGTTCCAGCTCTAGCTGCAGCAGTAGTAATGTTTTGTTCCAGCTCTAGCTGCACCAGTAGTAATGTTTTGTTCCAGCTCTAGCTGCAGCAGTAGTAATGTTTTGTTCCAGCTCTAGCTGCAGCAGTAGTAATGTTTTGTTCCAGCTCTAGCTGCAGCAGTAGTAATGTTTTGTTCCAGCTCTAGCTGCAGCAGTAGTAATGTTTTGTTCCAGCTCTAGCTGCAGCAGTAGTAATGTTTTGTTCCAGCTCTAGCTGCAGCAGTAGTAATGTTTTGTTCCAGCTCTAGCTGCAGCAGTAGTAATGTTTTGTTCCAGCTCTAGCTGCAGCAGTAGTAATGTTTTGTTCCAGCTCTAGCTGCAGCAGTAGTAATGTTTTGTTCCAACTCTAGCTGCAGCAGTATTAATGTTTTGTTCCAGCTCTAGCTGCAGCAGTATTAATGTTTTGTTCCAGCTCTAGCTGCAGCAGTATTAATGCTTTGTTCCAGCTCTAGCTGCAGCAGTATTAATGTTTTGTTCCAGCTCTAGCTGCAGCAGTATTAATGTTTTGTTCCAGCTCTAGCTGCAGCAGAGCCGGAGGACTTGTGAGTTTCTCTGTACTTCAATGGCATTATGTTGAAGGCTGGGAGCCATGCTGGCTCAGATATGAGCCACAACCACCACACGCCTCCACATCTAGCACAACACTCTCCTCTGATCATCCCTCCTCTCCTCCAGTCACACAGAGGACATTAGTGTCCCTCTAACTGTGGAACAGCTCAGTGTTCCAGTGCATCAAGGTTCAATGCTGTTGTTGTGTCTTCTATACTTAGGTAACACTGATAACAGGCTTTATCTGTCTACAATACTGCCCAGTACTAGGACTAGGACCAGGCTTTATCTGTCTACAATACTGCCCAGTACTAGGACTAGGACCAGGCTTTATCTGTCTACAATACTGCCCAGTACTAGGACTAGGACCAGGCTTTATCTGTCTACAATACTGCCCAGTACTAGGACCAGGCTTTATCTGTCTACAATACTGCCCAGTACTAGGACTAGGACTAGGCTTTATCTGTCTACAATACTGCCCAGTACTAGGACCAGGCTTTATCTGTCTACAATACTGCCCAGTACTAGGACTAGGACCAGGCTTTAGCTGTCTACAATACTGCCCAGTACTAGGACTAGGACCAGGCTTTATCTGTCTACAATACTGCCCAGTACTAGGACTAGGACCAGGCTTTATCTGTCTACAATACTGCCCAGTACTAGGACTAGGACCAGGCTTTATCTGTCTACAATACTGCCCAGTACTAGGACCAGGCTTTATCTGTCTACAATACTGCCCAGTACTAGGACTAGGACCAGGCTTTAGCTGTCTACAATACTGCCCAGTACTAGGACTAGGACCAGGCTTTATCTGTCTACAATACTGCCCAGTACTAGGACTAGGACCAGGCTTTATCTGTCTACAATACTGCCCAGTACTAGGACTAGGACCAGGCTTTATCTGTCTACAATACTGCCCAGTACCAGGACCAGGCTTTATCTGTCTACAATACTGCCCAGTACTAATACCAGGCTTTATCTGTCTACAATACTGCCCAGTACTAGGACCAGGACCAGGCTTTATCTGTCTACAATACTGCCCAGTACTAGGACCAGGCTTTATCTGTCTACAATACTGCCCAGTACTAGGACTAGGACCAGGCTTTATCTGTCCACAATACTGCCCAGTACTAGGACCAGGCTTTATCTGTCTACAATACTGCCCAGTACTAGGACTAGGACCAGGCTTTATCTGTCTACAATACTGCCCAGTACTAGGACCAGGCTTTATCTGTCTACAATACTGCCCAGTACCAGGACCAGGCTTTATCTGTCTACAATACTGCCCAGTACTAGGACCAGGACCAGGCTTTATCTGTCTACAATATTGCCCAGTACTAGGGCCAGGACCAGGCTTTATCTGAATACAATACTGCCCAGTACTAGGACCAGGACCAGGCTTTATCTGTCTACAATACTGCCCAGGACTAGGACCAGGCTTTATCTGTCTACAATACAGCCCAGTACTAGGACTAGGACCAGGCTCTATCTGTCTACAATACTGCCCAGTACTAGGACTAGGACCAGGCTTTATCTGTCTACAATACTGCCCAGTACTAGGACCAGGCTTTATCTGTCTACAATACTGCCCAGTACTAGGACCAGGCTTTATCTGTCTACAATACTGCCCAGTACTAGGACCAGGACCAGGCTTTATCTGTCTACAATACTGCCCAGTACTAGGACTAGGACCAGGCTTTATCTGTCTACAATACTGCCCAGTACTAGGACTAGGACCAGGCTTTATCTGTCTACAATACTGCCCAGTACTAGGACCAGGCTTTATCTGTCTACAATACTGCCCAGTACTAGGACTAGGACCAGGCTTTATCTGTCTACAATACTGCCCAGTACTAGGACTAGGACCAGGCTTTATCTGTCTACAATACTGCCCAGTACTAGGACCAGGCTTTATCTGTCTACAATACTGCCCAGTACTAGGACTAGGACCAGGCTTTATCTGTCTACAATACTGCCCAGTACTAGGACCAGGCTTTATCTGTCTACAATACTGCCCAGTACTAGGACCAGGCTTTATCTGTCTACAATACTGCCCAGTACTAGGACCAGGCTTTATCTGTCTACAATACTGCCCAGTACTAGGACCAGGACCAGGCTTTATCTGTCTACAATACTGCCCAGTACTAGGACCAGGACCAGGCTTTATCTGTCTACAATACTGCCCAGTACTAGGACTAGGACCAGGCTTTATCTGTCTACAATACTGCCCAGTACTAGGACTAGGACCAGGCTTTATCTGTCTACAATACTGCCCAGTACTAGGATTAGGACCAGGCTTTATCTGTCTACAATACTGCCCAGTACTAGGACTAGGACCAGGCTTTATCTGTCTACAATACTGCCCAGTACTAGGACCAGGACAAGGCTTTATCTGTCTACAATACTGCCCAGTACTAGGACTAGGCTTTATCTGTCTACAATACTGCCCAGTACTAGGACCAGGCTTTATCTGTCTACAATACTGCCCAGTACTAGGACCAGGCTTTATCTGTCTACAATACTGCCCAGGACCAGGCTTTATCTGTCTACAATACTGCCCAGTACTAGGACCAGGCTTTATCTGTCTACAATACTGCCCAGTACTAGGACCAGGCTTTATCTGTCTACAATACTGCCCAGTACTAGGACAAGGCTTTATCTGTCTACAATACTGCCCAGTACTAGGACCAGGCTTTATCTGTCTACAATACTGCCCAGTACTAGGACCAGGCTTTATCTGTCTACAATACTGCCCAGTACTAGGACCAGGCTTTATCTGTCTACAATACTGCCCAGTACTAGGACTAGGACCAGGCTTTATCTGTCTACAATACTGCCCAGTACTAGGCTTTATCTGTCTACAATACTGCCCAGTACTAGGACCAGGCTTTATCTGTCTACAATACTGCCCAGTACTAGGACTAGGACCAGGCTTTATCTGTCTACAATACTGCCCAGTACTAGGACTAGGACCAGGCTTTATCTGTCTACAATACTGCCCAGTACTAGGACTAGGACCAGGCTTTATCTGTCTACAATACTGCCCAGCACTAGGA
Organism: Salvelinus fontinalis; assembly: GCF_029448725.1. Lineage (NCBI taxonomy): Eukaryota > Metazoa > Chordata > Actinopteri > Salmoniformes > Salmonidae > Salvelinus > Salvelinus fontinalis. Next base: position 14,533,042 of record NC_074697.1, on the reverse strand, counting down.
CCAGGCTTTATCTGTCTACAATACTGCCCAGTACTAGGACCAGGCTTTATCTGTCCACAATACTGCCCAGTACTAGGACTAGGACCAGGCTTTGTCTACAAAAGTGCCCAGTACTAGGACCAGGCTTTATCTGTCTACAATACTGCCCAGTACTAGGACTAGGACCAGGCTTTATCTGTCTACAATACTGCCCAGTACTAGGACTAGGACCAGGCTTTATCTGTCTACAATACTGCCCAGTACTAGGACCAGGCTTTATCTGTCCACAATACTGCCCAGTACTAGGACTAGGACCAGGCTTAATCTGTCTACAATACTGCCCAGTACTAGGACCAGGCTTTATCTGTCTACAATACTGCCCAGTACTAGGACCAGGCTTTATCTGTCTACAATACTGCCCAGTACTAGGACTAGGACCAGGCTTAATCTGTCTACAATACTGCCCAGTACTAGGACCAGGCTTTATCTGTCTACAATACTGCCCAGTACTAGGACTAGGACCAGGCTTTATCTGTCTACAATACTGCCCAGTACTAGGACTAGGACCATGCTTTATCTGTCTACAATACTGCCCAGTACTAGGACTAGGACTAGGCTTTATCTGTCTACAATACTGCCCAGTACTAGGACCAGGCTTTATCTGTCTACAATACTGCCCAGTACTAGGACTAGGCTTTATCTGTCTACAATACTGCCCAGTACTAGGACCAGGCTTTATCTGTCTACAATACTGCCCAGTACTAGGACCAGGCTTTATCTGTCTACAATACTGCCCAGTACCAGGACCAGGCTTTATCTGTCTACAATACTGCCCAGTACTAGGACCAGGACCAGGCTTTATCTGTCTACAATACTGCCCAGTACTAGGACTAGGACCAGGCTTTATCTGTCTACAATACTGCCCAGTACCAGGACTAGGACCAGGCTTTATCTGTCTACAATACTGTCCAGTACTAGGACCAGGCTTTATCTGTCTACAATACTGCCCAGTACTAGGACCAGGCTTTATCTGTCTACAATACTGCCCAGTACTAGGACCAGGCTTTATCTGTCTACAATACTGCCCAGTACTAGGACTAGGACCAGGCTTTAGCTGTCTACAATACTGCCCAGTACTAGGACTAGGACCAGGCTTTATCTGTCTACAATACTGCCCAGTACTAGGACTAGGACCAGGCTTTATCTGTCTACAATACTGCCCAGTACTAGGACCAGGCTTAATCTGTCTACAATACTGCCCAGTACTAGGACCAGGCTTTATCTGTCCACAATACTGCCCAGTACTAGGACTAGGACCAGGCTTTATCTGTCTACAATACTGCCCAGTACTAAGACTAGGACCAGGCTTTATCTGTCTACAATACTGCCCAGTACTAGGACCAGGCTTTATCTGTCTACAATACTGCCCAGTACTAGGACCAGGCTTTATCTGTCTACAATACTGCCCAGTACTAGGACTAGGACCAGGCTTAATCTGTCTACAATACTGCCCAGTACTAGGACTAGGACCAGGCTTAATCTGTCTACAATACTGCCCAGTACTAGGACTAGGACCAGGCTTTATCTGTCTACAAAACTGCCCAGTACTAGGACCAGGCTTTATCTGTCTACAATACTGCCCAGTACTAGGACTAGGACCAGGCTTTATCTGTCTACAATACTGCCCAGTACTAGGACCAGGCTTTATCTGTCTACAATACTGCCCAGTACTTGGACCAGGCTTTATCTGTCCACAATACTGCCCAGTACTAGGACTAGGACTAGGCTTAATCTGTCTACAATACTGCCCAGTACTAGGACCAGGCTTTATCTGTCTACAATACTGCCCAGTACTAGGACCAGGCTTTATCTGTCTACAATACTGCACAGTACTAGGACCAGGCTTTATCTGTCTACAATACTGCCCAGTACTAGGACCAGGCTTTATCTGTCTACAATACTGCCCAGTACTAGGACCAGGCTTTATCTGTCTACAATACTGCCCAGTACTAGGACCAGGACCAGGCTTTATCTGTCTACAATACTGCCCAGTACTAGGACCAGGCTTTATCTGTCTACAATACTGCCCAGTACTAGGACTAGGACCAGGCTTTATCTGTCTACAATACTGCCCAGTACTAGGACTAGGACTAGGCTTTATCTGTCTACAATACTGCCCAGTACTAGGACCAGGCTTTATCTGTCTACAATACTGCCCAGTACTAGGACTAGGCTTTATCTGTCTACAATACTGCCCAGTACTAGGACCAGGCTTTATCTGTCTACAATACTGCCCAGTACTAGGACCAGGCTTTATCTGTCTACAATACTGCCCAGTACCAGGACCAGGCTTTATCTGTCTACAATACTGCCCAGTACTAGGACCAGGACCAGGCTTTATCTGTCTACAATACTGCCCAGTACCAGGACTAGGACCAGGCTTTATCTGTCTACAATACTGTCCAGTACTAGGACCAGGCTTTATCTGTCTACAATACTGCCCAGTACTAGGACCAGGCTTTATCTGTCTACAATACTGCCCAGTACCAGGACCAGGACCAGGCTTTATCTGTCTACAATACTGCCCAGTACTAGGACTAGGACCAGGCTTTATCTGTCTACAATACTGTCCAGTACTAGGACCAGGCTTTATCTGTCTACAATACTGCCCAGTACTAGGACCAGGCTTTATCTGTCTACAATACTGCCCAGTACTAGGACTAGGACCAGGCTTTATCTGTCTACAATACTGCCCAGTACCAGGACTAGGACCAGGCTTTATCTGTCTACAATACTGCCCAGTACTAGGACCAGGCTTTATCTGTCTACAATACTGCCCAGTACTAGGACCAGGCTTTATCTGTCTACAATACTGTCCAGTACTAGGACCAGGCTTTATCTGTCTACAATACTGCCCAGTACTAGGACCAGGCTTTATCTGTCTACAATACTGCCCAGTACTAGGACCAGGCTTTATCTGTTTACAATACTGCCCAGTACTAGGACCAGGACCAGGCTTTATCTGTCTACAATACTGTCCAGTACTAGGACCAGGCTTTATCTGTCTACAATACTGCCCAGTACTAGGACCAGGCTTTATCTGTCTACAATACTGCCCAGTACTAGGACCAGGCTTTATCTGTTTACAATACTGCCCAGTACTAGGACTAGGACCAGGCTTTATCTGTCGACAATACTGCCCAGTACTAGGACTAGGACCAGGCTTTATCTGTCTACAATACTGCCCAGTACTAGGACTAGGACCAGGCTTTATCTGTCTACAATACTGCCCAGTACTAGGACCAGGCTTTATCTGTCTACAATACTGCCCAGTACTAGGACTAGGACCAGGCTTTATCTGTCTACAATACTGCCCAGTACTAAGACTAGGACCAGGCTTTATCTGTCTACAATACTGCCCAGTACTAGGACCAGGCTTTATCTGTCTACAATACTGCCCAGTACTAGGACTAGGACCAGGCTTAATCTGTCTACAATACTGCCCAGTACTAGGACTAGGACCAGGCTTTATCTGTCTACAAAACTGCCCAGTACTAGGACCAGGCTTTATCTGTCTACAATACTGCCCAGTACTAGGACTAGGACCAGGCTTTATCTGTCTACAATACTGCCCAGTACTAGGACTAGGAGCAGGCTTTATCTGTCTACAATACTGCCCAGTACTAGGACTAGGAGCAGGCTTTATCTGTCTACAATACTGCCCAGTACTAGGACCAGGCTTTATCTGTCTACAATACTGCCCAGTACTAGGACCAGGCTTTATCTGTCCACAATACTGCCCAGTACTAGGACTAGGCTTAATCTGTCTACAATACTGCCCAGTACTAGGACCAGGCTTTATCTGTCTACAATACTGCCCAGTACTAGGACCAGGCTTTATCTGTCTACAATACTGCACAGTACTAGGACTAGGACCAGGCTTTATCTGTCTACAATACTGCCCAGTACTAGGACCAGGCTTTATCTGTCTACAATACTGCCCAGTACTAGGACCAGGCTTTATCTGTCTACAATACTGCCCAGTACTAGGACCAGGACCAGGCTTTATCTGTCTACAATACTGCCCAGTACTAGGACCAGGCTTTATCTGTCTACAATACTGCCCAGTACTAGGACTAGGACCAGGCTTTATCTGTCTACAATACTGCCCAGTACTAGGACTAGGACTAGGCTTTATCTGTCTTCAATACTGCCCAGTACTAGGACCAGGCTTTATCTGTCTACAATACTGCCCAGTACTAGGACTAGGCTTTATCTGTCTACAATACTGCCCAGTACTAGGACCAGGCTTTATCTGTCTACAATACTGCCCAGTACCAGGACCAGGCTTTATCTGTCTACAATACTGCCCAGTACCAGGACTAGGACCAGGCTTTATCTGTCTACAATACTGTCCAGTACTAGGACCAGGCTTTATCTGTCTACAATACTGCCCAGTACTAGGACCAGGCTTTATCTGTCTACAATACTGCCCAGTACTAGGACCAGGCTTTATCTGTCTACAATACTGCCCAGTACCAGGACTAGGACCAGGCTTTATCTGTCTACAATACTGCCCAGTACTAGGACTAGGACCAGGCTTTATCTGTCTACAATACTGCCCAGTACTAGGACTAGGACCAGGCTTTATCTGTCTACAATACTGCCCAGTACCAGGACTAGGACCAGGATTTATCTGTCTACAATACTGCCCAGTACTAGGACTAGGACCAGGCTTTATCTGTCTACAATACTGCCCAGTACTAGGACTAGGACCAGGCTTTATCTGTCTACAATACTGCCCAGTACTAGGACCAGGCTTTATCTGTCTACAATACTGCCCAGTACTAGGACTAGGACCAGGCTTTAGCTGTCTACAATACTGCCCAGTACTAGGACTAGGACCAGGCTTTATCTGTCTACAATACTGCCCAGTACTAGGACTAGGACCAGGCTTTATCTGTCTACAATACTGCCCAGTACTAGGACTAGGACCAGGCTTTATCTGTCTACAATACTGCCCAGTACCAGGACCAGGCTTTATCTGTCTACAATACTGCCCAGTACTAATACCAGGCTTTATCTGTCTACAATACTGCCCAGTACTAGGACCAGGACCAGGCTTTATCTGTCTACAATACTGCCCAGTACTAGGACCAGGCTTTATCTGTCTACAATACTGCCCAGTACTAGGACTAGGACCAGGCTTTATCTGTCCACAATACTGCCCAGTACTAGGACCAGGCTTTATCTGTCTACAATACTGCCCAGTACTAGGACTAGGACCAGGCTTTATCTGTCTACAATACTGCCCAGTACTAGGACCAGGTTTTATCTGTCTACAATACTGCCCAGTACCAGGACCAGGCTTTATCTGTCTACAATACTACCCAGTTCTAGGACCAGGCTTTATCTGTCTACAATACTGCCCAGTACCAGGACCAGGCTTTATCTGTCTACAATACTGCCCAGTACTAGGACCAGGACCAGGCTTTATCTGTCTACAATACTGCCCAGTACTAGGGCCAGGACCAGGCTTTATCTGTATACAATACTGCCCAGTACTAGGACCAGGACCAGGCTTTATCTGTCTACAATACTGCCCAGGACTAGGACCAGGCTTTATCTGTCTACAATACAGCCCAGTACTAGGACTAGGACCAGGCTCTATCTGTCTACAATACTGCCCAGTACTAGGACTAGGACCAGGCTTTATCTGTCTACAATACTGCCCAGTACTAGGACCAGGCTTTATCTGTCTACAATACTGCCCAGTACTAGGACCAGGCTTTATCTGTCTACAATACTGCCCAGTACTAGGACCAGGACCAGGCTTTATCTGTCTACAATACTGCCCAGTACTAGGACTAGGACCAGGCTTTATCTGTCTACAATACTGCCCAGTACTAGGACTAGGACCAGGCTTTATCTGTCTACAATACTGCCCAGTACTAGGACTAGGACCAGGCTTTATCTGTCTACAATACTGCCCAGTACTAGGACCAGGCTTTATCTGTCTACAATACTGCCCAGTACTAGGACTAGGACCAGGCTTTAGCTGTCTACAATACTGCCCAGTACTAGGACTAGGACCAGGCTTTATCTGTCTACAATACTGCCCAGTACTAGGACTAGGACCAGGCTTTATCTGTCTACAATACTGCCCAGTACTAGGACTAGGACCAGGCTTTATCTGTCTACAATACTGCCCAGTACCAGGACCAGGCTTTATCTGTCTACAATACTGCCCAGTACTAATACCAGGCTTTATCTGTCTACAATACTGCCCAGTACTAGGACCAGGACCAGGCTTTATCTGTCTACAATACTGCCCAGTACTAGGACCAGGCTTTATCTGTCTACAATACTGCCCAGTACTAGGACTAGGACCAGGCTTTATCTGTCCACAATACTGCCCAGTACTAGGACCAGGCTTTATCTGTCTACAATACTGCCCAGTACTAGGACTAGGACCAGGCTTTATCTGTCTACAATACTGCCCAGTACTAGGACCAGGCTTTATCTGTCTACAATACTGCCCAGTACCAGGACCAGGCTTTATCTGTCTACAATACTACCCAGTTCTAGGACCAGGCTTTATCTGTCTACAATACTACCCAGTTCTAGGACCAGGCTTTATCTGTCTACAATACTGCCCAGTACCAGGACCAGGCTTTATCTGTCTACAATACTGCCCAGTACTAGGACTAGGACCAGGCTTTATCTGTCTACAATACTGTCCAGTACTAGGACCAGGCTTTATCTGTCTACAATACTGCCCAGTACTAGGACCAGGCTTTATCTGTCTACAATACTGCCCAGTACTAGGACTAGGACCAGGCTTTATCTGTCTACAATACTGCCCAGTACCAGGACTAGGACCAGGCATTATCTGTCTACAATACTGCCCAGTACTAGGACCAGGCTTTATCTGTCTACAATACTGCCCAGTACTAGGACCAGGACCAGGCTTTATCTGTCTACAATACTGCCCAGTACTAGGACCAGGCTTTATCTGTCTACAATACTGCCCAGTACTAGGACTAGGACCAGGCTTTATCTGTCTACAATACTGCCCAGTACTAGGACCAGGCTTTATCTGTCTACAATACTGCCCAGTACTAGGACTAGGACCAGGCTTTATCTGTCTACAATACTGCCCAGTACTAGGACTAGGACCAGGCTTTAGCTGTCTACAATACTGCCCAGTACTAGGACTAGGACCAGGCTTTAGCTGTCTACAATACTGCCCAGTACTAGAACTAGGACCAGGCTTTATCTGTCTACAATACTGCCCAGTACTAGGACTGCACTTCCATTCTCAACGATTCTCCCTAAAGTGTGCACTCGTTCACTACCCCTCATGGACCTATGTAGTGTAACCTTGGTTACCTTGGTTAGAGTGAGTTCACAGTTCTACCCGGATTTCTGAGGGCGGAGTGGGCAAGTGCACACTTGGTTGAGAGGGGTATAGGGTATGAAATAGGGTTTTAGTCTGGGTCTCACCCTCTGGTTCAGGTCGCGACCCCAGGGAGGTGACCTGGAAGGGGCGGTAGGGTTTCCCCTCGGAGACAGGAAGCTCCACACTCTCCTCTGATGACACGGTAACGTCCGGCTGAGACTCTGAGATGGACGACAGGAACTGGTCCATGTCTGCCCTTTGCTCCTGAAGCAACTCATCTAGAGGACAGGAGGAGAAGTGAGGAGAGGAGGAGGAGGAGGAGAGGAAGTGAGGAAAGGAGGAGAAGGAGGAGAGATCATGGAATCGTTTTATTTGTCACTTTGTAAAGAACAGGTGAATTGCTTACTTACGGGCCCTTCCCAACAATTTATAAAATAATATTATAGAAAAATGAATAACACTAGAAATAAGTCCACAATGATTAACGATAACTTTTAAACATGGGGTACCAGTACAGAAGTGATGTGCAGTGGCATGAGGTAGTTGAGGTAGATATGTACATATAGGTAGGGATAAAGTTACTGTTTATTATCTATCCTGTTGCCTAGTAACAATAGGGTATGTGAGGAGTCAAAATAGTTAGTGCAAAAAGGGTCAATGCAGATAGTTAAATAGTTAGACGGGGACAGTTAATGACTTTGTTGGCTGGAGTCGTTGACAATCTTTAGGGCCTTCCTCTGACACCGCCTGGTATAGAGGTTCTGTGTGGACCATATTAATTCCTTAGTGATGTGGACCCCCGAGGAACTTGACGCTCTCGACCCGCTCTACTGCAGCCTTGTTGATGTGGATGGGGGCGTGTTCGGCCTTCATTTTCCTGAAGATCAGCTCCTTTTGTCGACATTGAGGGAGAGGTTGTTGTCCTGGCACTACACTGTCAGGTCTCTGACCTCCTCCCTATAGGCCGTCTCATCGTCATCGGTGATCAGGCTTACCGCTGTTGCGTCGTCAGCACACTTAATGATGGTTTTGGCCTCGCAGTCGTGGATGAACAGGGAGTACATGAGGGGACTAAGTGCACACTTCCGAGGGGCCCTCGTCTTGAGAGTCAGCGTGGCGAATGTGCTCTTGCCTACCCTCACCACCTGGGGACGGCCCGTCAGGAAGTCCAGGATCCAGTTGCCGAAGGAGGTGTTTAGTCCCAGTCCCAGGGTCCTTAGCTTAGTGATTAGCTATTAGGGCACTATGGTGTTGAACGCTGAGCTGTAGTCAATGAATAACATTCTCACATAGGTGTTCCTTTTGTCCAGGTGGGAAAGGGCAGTGTGGAGTGCAATAGAGATTGTGTAATCTGTAGATTTGTTGGGGCGCTATTTGACCTTTATTTCAACAGGGAATCCCATTGAGACCAAGGTCTTTTTTACAAGGGAGCCCTGCGTTTTACAAGCAACAGATAAAATACAAAATCATAGATAATACCCTAAACTGCCTGAACATCCCTTTTCAACAAGATCTGCAGATTGTTCCAGCAGTGGGGCGCATCAACACCAAAACCCAATTCAGTGGAAATCCGAGGAACCTCAAGAGTTAAACCAACACCGCAAATGTCTTTATACTTCAACTACACAGTGAGGTTGTGCAGTAGAGCTTTGTAAACAAAGAGGGCGAGTAATGATGTAAAATGTAGTGGGTCCATGGTGTCTGGGGATGATGGTGTAAATTGTAGTGGGTCCAGGGTGTCTGGGGATGATGGTGTAGATTGTAGTGGGTCCATGGTGTCTGGGGATGATGGTGTAAATTGTAGTGGGTCCATGGTGTCTGGGGATGATGGTGTAAATTGTAGTGGGTCCAGGGTGTCTGGTGATGATGGTGTAGTGGGTCCAGGGTGTCTGGGGATGATGGTGTAGTGGGTCCAGGGTGTCTGGGGATGATGGTGTAGTGGGTCCAGGGTGTCTGGGGATGATGGTGTAGTGGGTCCAGGGTGTCTGGGGATGATGGTGTAGTGGGTCCAGGGTGTCTGGGGATGATGGTGTAGTGGGTCCAGGGGGTCTGGGGATGATGGTGTAGTGGGTCCAGGGTGTCTGGGGATGATGGTGTAGATTGTAGTGGGTCCAGGGTGTCTGGGGATGATGGTGTAAATTGTAGTGGGTCCAGGGTGTCTGGGGATGATGGTGTAAATTGTAGTGGGTCCAGGGTGTCTGGTGATGATGGTGTAAATTGTAGTGGGTCCAGGGTGTCTGGTGTTGTTGTTGTGAGCCATGACCAACCTTTCAAAGAATTTAATGGCTACAGATGTGAGTTTTATGGGGCGGTAGACATTTAGACAGGTTACCTTGGTGTTCTTGGGCACAAGGACTATGGTGGTCTGCTTAAAACATGTAGATATTACAGACTGGGTCAGGGAGAGGTTGAAAATGTCTGTGAAGACACTGCTGGTCAAAGCATTCTGGTAATCCAACGAATTAGCGAGGGCACTAGAACAGTCTGCAGCACCCGGCCTCACCCTACTAGAACAGTCTGCAGCACCCGGCCTCACCCTACTAGAATGTGAAGTCAAATGTCTCCTGTTTGCTGATGATCTGGTACTTCTGTCCCCAACCAAGGAGGGCCTACAGCAGCACCTAGATCTTCTGCACAGATTCCGTCTGACCTGGGCCCTGACAGTAAATCTCAGTAAGACCAAAATAATGGTGTTCCAGAAAAGGTCCAGTCGCCAGGACCACAAATACAAATTCCATCTAGACACCGTTGCCCGAGAGCACACAAAAAACTATACATACCTCGGCCTAAACATCAGAGCCACAGGTAACTTCCACAAAGCTGTGAACGATCTGGGAGACAAGGCAAGAAGGGCCTTCTATGCCATCAAAAGGAACATAAAATTCAACATACCAATTAGGATCTGGCTAAAAATACTTGAATCAGTCATAGAGCCCATTGCCCTTTATGGTTGTGAGGTCTGGGGTCCGCTCACCAACCAATAATTCACAAAATGGGACAAACACCAAATTGAAACTCTGCATGCAGAATTCTGAATAATATCCTCCGTGTACAACGTAGAACACCAAATAATGCATGCAGAGCAGAATTAGGCTGATACCCGCTAATTATCAAAATACAGAAAAGAGCCGTTAAATTCTACAACCACCTAAAAGGAAGTGATTCCCAAACCTTCCATAACAAAGCCATCACCTACAGAGAGATGAACCTGGAGAAGAGTCCCCTAAGCAAGCTGGTCCTGGGGCTCCGTTCACAAACACAAACAGACCCCACAAAGCCCCAGGACAGATACACAGTTAGACCCAACCAAATCATGAGAAAACTAAAATATAATTATTTCCAATGTGTTAAGTAATTAACAAAAAAACAGAGCAAACTAGAATGCTATTTGGCCCTAAACAGAGAGTACACAGTGGCAGAATACCTGACCACTGTGACTGACCCACACTTAAGGAAAGCTTTGACTATGTACAGACTCAGTGAGCATAGCCTTGCTATTGAGAAAGGCCGCCGTAGGCCGTGTGCTCACTGCCCACAAAATGAGGTGGAAACTGAGCTGCACTTCCTAACCTCCTGCCAAATGTATGACCATATTAGAGACACATATTTCCCTCAGATCACACAGATACAAAGAATTAGAAAACAAACCCGTTTGTGATAAACTCCCATATCTACTGGGTGAAATACCAGCAGCAATATTTGTGACCTGTTACCACAAGAAAAGGGAAACCAGTGAAGAACAACCACCATTGTAAATACAACCCATATTTATTTTATCTTCCTATTTGCACATCATTACAACACTGTATATAGACACAATATGACATATTTTATTATTTTGAAACTTCTGTATGTGTAATGTTTACTGTTAATTTTTATTGTTTATTTCACTTTTGTTTATTATCTACTTCACTTGCTTTGGCAATGTTAACATATGTTTCCCATGCCAATAAAGCCCCTTGAATTGAATTGAGAGAGAGATATACAGAGCTAGAGATACAGAGCGAGAGATACAGAGGGAGAGATACAGAGGGAGAGATACAGAGGGAGAGATACAGAGCTAGAGATACAGAGGGAGAGATACAGAGGGAGAGATACAGAGATAGAGATACAGAGGGAGAGATACAGAGCTAGAGATACAGAGCGAGAGATACAGAGCTAGAGATACAGAGGGAGAGATACAGAGGGAGAGATACAGAGGGAGAGATACAGAGGGAGAGATACAGAGGGAGAGATACAGAGGGAGAGATACAGAGGGAGAGATACAGAGGGAGAGATACAGAGATAGAGATACAGAGATAGAGATACAGAGATAGAGATACAGAGGGAGAGATACAGAGGGAGAGATACAGAGCTAGAGATACAGAGTGAGAGATACAGAGATAGAGATACAGAGTGAGAGATACAGAGGGAGAGATACAGAGGGAGAGATACAGAGATACAGAGATAGAGATACAGAGGGAGAGATACAGAGGGAGAGATACAGAGATAGAGATACAGAGATAGAGATACAGAGATACAGAGATAGAGAGGGAGAGATACAGAGATAGAGATACAGAGATAGAGATACAGAGGGAGAGATACAGAGGGAGAGATACAGAGCTAGAGATACAGAGCTAGAGATACAGAGCTAGAGATACAGAGTGAGAGATACAGAGGGAGAGATACAGAGCTAGAGATACAGAGCTAGAGATACAGACTGAGAGATACAGAAATAGATATACAGAGCTAGAGATACAGAGGGAGAAATACAGAGGGAGAGATACAGAGCTAGAGATACAGAGCTAGAGATACAGAGCTAGAGATACAGAGGGAGAGATACAGAGCTAGATACAGAGCTAGAGATACAGAGGGAGAGATACAGAGCTAGAGATACAGAGTGAGAGATACAGAGGGAGAGATACAGAGCTAGAGATACAGAGTGAGAGATACAGAAATAGATATACAGAGCTAGAGATACAGAGGGAGAGATACAGAGGGAGAGATACAGAGATAGAGATACAGAGATAGAGATACAGAGATAGAGATACAGAGGGAGAGATACAGAGATAGAGATACAGAGATAGAGATACAGAGGGAGAGATACAGAGATAGAGGGAGAGATACAGAGATAGAGATACAGAGCTAGAGATACAGAGATAGAGATACAGAGATAGAGATACAGAGATAGAGAGCTAGAGATACAGAGATAGAGAGCTAGAGATACAGAGATAGAGAGATAGAGAGATACAGAGCTAGAGATACAGAGATAGAGAGCTAGAGATACAGAGATACAGAGCTAGAGATACAGAGATACAGATACAGAGATAGAGAGCTAGAAATACAGAGATAGAGAGCTAGAGATACAGAGAGAGAGCTAGAGATACAGAGAGAGAGCTAGAGATACAGAGAGAGAGAGAGCTAGAGATACAGAGATAGAGAGATAGAGATACAGAGCTAGAGATACAGAGATAGAGATACAGAGATAGAGAGCTAGAGATACAGAGAGAGAGAGAGAGCTAGAGATACAGAGATAGAGAGAGCTAGAGATACAGAGATAGAGAGATACAGAGCTAGAGATACAGAGATAGAGATACAGAGATAGAGAGCTAGAGATACAGAGATAGAGAGCTAGAGCTACAGAGAGAGAGAGAGCTAGAGATACAGAGAGAGAGAGAGCTAGAGATACAGAGTGAGAGATACAGAGGGAGAGATACAGAGCTAGAGATACAGAGTGAGAGATACAGAAATAGATATACAGAGCTAGAGATACAGAGCTAGAGATACAGAGCTAGAGATGGAGCGCTAGAGATGGAGAGCTAGAGATGGAGAGCTAGAGATGGAGAGCTAGAGATGGAGAGCTAGAGGGAGAGATACAGAGATAGAGATACAGAGATACAGAGCTAGAGATGCAGAGATAGAGATACAGAGATAGAGATACTGAGATAGAGATACAGAGATAGAGGGAGAGATACAGAGATAGAGAGGGAGAGATACAGAGGGAGAGAGAGCTAGAGATACAGAGATACAGAGCTAGAGATACAGAGCTAGAGATACAGAGATAGAGGGAGAGATACAGAGATAGAGCTACAGAGATAGAGAGCTAGAGATACAGAGATAGAGGGAGAGAGATACAGAGATAGAGGGAGAGAGAAAGAGATAGAGAAACAGCACTGTACTGTGACCCAGTTCTGTCAAAGCATCGCACTTTAATCTACAGTAGATGCACACACACACACACACACACACACACACACACACACACACACACACACCTCTTTTATAAACCTAAATCAAAAACTCCAAACATCTAGAGATGCGGCAGGAAGACATTTCAGATCCCCAACCTCCCTGCTCCTCTCATTTCCTCTCATCTTGTATCACGTTTTGAGTTCACAGTCCTACGTGAGTCGAAACGGAACACAGCCCAAATTTTGCAGAGTTATGCGGGCTTAGTTTAGTTTCCCAAGCTGAGACACACCGAGAAACATAAATAATATACTGTTCTGTATTTATGCTATGGAGCTCCATTACCTCCTCAGCCACACAGACAGAGGAATTTCCTAATATATTTGACCAGGTCCCTGGATGCCATTTGGGCCAGGATTTATTGTGCCTTGATGTTCAAAACATATCGCTCACCAGCCTCTTTTTTTTGTTATTTCTACAGTCTCCTGCCCCAATGATGAGGAAGATAAAACGCATGGCGAGGCTTCATCGCCAAGGAGGTTTCCTGAGTGGGCCGGAGAGACTCCGTGTGCAGACTCCGCCCACTCAGGATGACAGAGACCGCCATAACGAGTCAACGGCTACTGAGTAGTCGCAGTCAGACAGGGAGGGATGGCAAAGCGCCGGTGAGAACGGCTTGAATGAAGAGTGAACTGTGTCGTCTGCCTTCGGGAGGGTCTTCTCCATCTCCTGCCGTTGACCACATCCTCCTGTTCAAGTCATGTGGTTCAGTCTTGACTGTTGGGAGGCTATTTGATTCTTGTCCCTTTTATGTGATTCTTGTCCCTTTTATGTGATTCTTGTCCCTTATGTGATTCTTGTCCCTTATGTGATTCTTGTCCCTTATGTGATTCTTGTCCCTTTTATGTGATTCTTGTCCCTTTTATGTGATTCTTGTCCCTTTTATGTGATTCTTGTCCCTTTTATGTGATTCTTGTCCCTTTTATGTGATTCTTGTCCCTTTTATGTGATTCTTGTCCCTTTTATGTGATTCTTGTCCCTTTTATGTGATTCTTGTCCCTTTTATGTGATTCTTGTCCCTTTTATGTGATTCTTGTCCCTTTTATGTGATTCCTGTCCCTTTTATGTGATTCCTGTCCCTTTTATTTGATTCCTGTCCCTTTTATGTGATTCTTGTCCCTTTTATGTGATTCTTGTCCCTTTTATGTGATTCTTGTCCCTTGTCCCTTGTCCCTTTTATGTGATTCTTGTCCCTTATGTGATTCTTGTCCCTTTTATGTGATTCTTGTCCCTTTTATGTGATTCTTGTCCCTTTTATGTGATTCTTGTCCCTTTTATGTGATTCTTGTCCCTTTTATGTGATTCTTGTCCCTTTTATGTGATTCTTGTCCCTTTTATGTGATTCTTGTCCCTTTTATGTGATTCTTGTCCCTTTTATGTGATTCTTGTCCCTTTTATTTGATTCTTGTCCCTTTTATTTGATTCTTGTCCCTTTTATTTGATTCTTGTCCCTTTTATTTGATTCTTGTCCCTTTTATTTGATTCTTGTCCCTTTTATTTGATTCTTGTCCCTTTTATTTGATTCTTGTCCCTTTTATTTGATTCCTGTCCCCGTTTTCATGTGCTTCGAGATGATTTCTGTAATGAAAAGCGCTACAGAAGAAGTAGAATAAATTATTATTAAGAGAGAGGCATGAGAACGTTTCTATCCATCCTGGAAATAAAAGTACTGTAACGATCCTCTGGGTTTATAAGCGTGGATATCGACTCTGCCGTTCGAGCTTTTGGAGCACAGTCGATAGCGCGCTGGACTTCGGGCTAGAAGGTCAAGGGTTCGAGACCTGCTACCTGCCTGTTTCATTACAATACTGTCAGCTACTGTATCACGAGCGTAGCGAGAGCATGCTAAAGATGATGCTAACCCACTCTACAGCTAAAAGAGCTTGTAGCATTAGCATTATTCACTGGATACAGATGTTGTTATTTGATAGCGTAGCGAGAGCATGCTAAAGATGATGCTAACCCACTCTACAGCTAACTGAGCTGTATTCATGAAAAACCTGATCTCTAAATACCTAAAAAGGCTAGTTTGTAGCATTAGCATTTCACTGGATACAGTTGTTCTTATTTGATATTCACACTACAGGATCACTTACTTTGAGTAACACCCCAAAAACCTTTCGAACAGCGGTAAACTCTTATCAACTGGACAGCAACTTCCAATATTATATAGGAGGACATATTAGCAAGTGAAAACTACAGTCAGGTCAATACGGGACAACATTATTCTGAGATGGATTTAAAAAGACGTGTTTCTGGAAGTTGGGTGACTAGTAAGTATTTTTTAAAGTCCCTCTTTGGGCTGGATGTGTCAGTGTGTTCTGACCCCACCCCTCCCCCAACAGCTGTTTTAAATACTTACTTGCCAAAGTACTGAGGCATGTAAGTATGTTTTAAAGTCCCTCTTTGGGCTGGATGTGTCAATGTGTAGTTCATACATACATCATCTATGAGCAGAATTACTGTTTTTAACTAAATTAGCCACGAATTCCCTAGTTTGAAAGTGACTTTTCTGCAGTAGAATTTTCCATACATTTCCGTCCAGGTTGGCCAGCCCTTTCCGTCCACGCTGGCCAGCTCTTTCCGTCCACGCTGGCCAGCCCCCTAGCCATTTGAGAGACAGCTGCACACGCACAGAGTATTCAAAACATTAGGAACACATTCCTAATATGGAGTTGCCGCACTTTTGCTCTCAGAAAACCCTAAACTCGCCGAGGCATGGACTGATGCTGCTCTCCGCTGCTGCCGCCGCCGCTACCGCTACCGCCGCCGCCGCCGCCACCTCTACCGCCGCCGCCGCCTCTACTGCCGCCGCCGCCGCCTCTACTGCCGCCGCCGCCGCCTCTACTGCCGCCGCCGCCTCTACTGCCGCCGCCGCCGCCTCTACTGCCGCCTCTACTGCCGCCGCCGCCGCCTCTACTGCCGCCGCCGCCGCCTCTACTGCCGCCGCCGCCGCCTCTACTGCCGCCGCCGCCGCCTCTACTGCCGCCGCCGCCGCCGCCGCCTCTACTGCCGCCGCCGCCGCCGCCTCTACTGCCGCCGCCGCCGCCGCCTCTACTGCCGCCGCCGCCGCCGCCTCTACTGCCGCCGCCTCTACTGCCGCCGCCGCCGCCTCTACTGCCGCCGCCGCCGCCTCTACTGCCGCCGCCGCCTCTACTGCCGCCGCCGCCGCCTCTACTGCCGCCGCCGCCGCCTCTACTGCCGCCGCCGCCGCCTCTACTGCCGCCGCCGCCACCTCTACTGCCGCTGCTACCGCTCCTACTCCTCCAGCTTTGGCAGTTCAGTCCCTTACTACTCACTAATCTCATCCTGGATCTCCTCTTCCGGTGTGTGTGTGTGTGTGTGTGTGTGCGAGCGCAGCACTCACCAATCTCATCCTGGATCTCCTCAGCGACGTAGGGAACCTTGTAGAGCAGAGACAGACTCTGGTTCATCCTCTCCTCGATCACACGTAGGTGGGTCATCACCTGAGATGGGACACACACAGTTGTGGCTTCGTGACAATGATCACACAAACTGACAGTCACACCTCCGACACCATCAAAACACCAGCTGAGTGTTGCCTATTGTAGGATAACGCTTGATCTGATTTAGTAATGTCCCACAGCTAACAGATGACAATAATGTGCCTTTACAACATGCTCCGAAACACAGACACGTAAACCTTCCAGTTGATGTTTGACAAAGCCTAATTCTACAATTACATAGATATTTCTCTCCACCAGTGAGTCTTGAATTGAATTGAGTCTGCCCTTCTGAGCTCAAGAGACAGACAGGGACAGCGAGAGAGAGAGGGGGAGAGAGACCGTCGACTCTCGATGGGCTATCAGCAGGACAATCAACTCTCGATGGGCTATCAGCAGGACAATAGACGCTTGCTGAGTTTAGGGACTTTAAATGTATTAATGGATGTTTGTGAGGCATGTCACTTCCCCCATCTCTTTGCATAGCCCACCACATGCACTGTTCTCTAACCACATCTGGATGGATCCATAACAAATTACTACGGGAAAAAATATCACTGAATGACAGAAATTACGGGAAAAAGTAGGGTATTGCAATTGAAGGCAACAAGTTGTTGCTTACTGAAACTCCCAAAGTCATCCAAGTGTTAGAATCGGATTTGAAGTAATAACCGTGTGTGGTCAACTATTTCAGCACCGTTTCACGCTGCTCTGAGACAAGCATGGGGACTGGTCTTGATAAATCAAATCAGATTTTTATTTTCACTGAATCTCCGTTTGGGTATTGGTTAGACTACAATTAGGGTGTGGAAATGTTAGGATTATTTTGCTCTTCACTTGCAGTCACTTAGAAGCCTAGGCCTACTCCTGACCGGTCACGTTGTACAGCGCCATCTTTTCCCAACGGAAACCCTGAGGCCTACATAGGCTACAGTAAAATGGATTTCTGTTTTTAGTAGTAGAGAAACACCATAATATTCATGAATTGAATTGAGCTACATTTCGAACAGAAACAGCACAACAAATACAATAATAATTAAAAAACAAATTATAATCAATCCCATATAGTCTGTTCTAACAAAATAGGTTTTAAAGTCTCTAGTACAGCCAATATTAAAAACAGTAAAATTTTGAAGTCAATCGCTTTAGCCGACATGTTGAGGTTTATTAATAGTTTAATTATTCAAGGCTCTCTTTGTCATTTAGTTTTATAACAAAAATTATTGACTGTATTTAAAGACACGGATGACTTGTATTCTGTGTGATGACAAATGACTGATGGATATCCTGTATATTGTAGTAGGCCGTTATGCCAGTAATTAACTCTAAAACAGGTCTACAGATTCATGTAATTTCAATAACTTGATTTAAATTTTAATAAAAAAAAAAAATTACATCCACCTGTCCCTGACTTTTCTTAAATAAATACATGTATTTTCCACTCTTGCAGAAGGCCTACATTGAGAGATAAATATCATGAAAGGCTAATACTTTGAACATTTCATCCTCAAAGCAACATGATGGTCTGCTGCACTATATGTATAATAACTGTAGAATAGCCAGGACCCAACCAGTAGCCTACCGCCCAGTAGCCTACCGCCCAGTAGCCTATCAACCAGTAGTCTACCGCCCAGTAGCCTCCTGCCCAGTAGCCAACCGCCCAGTAGCCAACCGCCCAGTAGCCAACCGCCCAGTAGCCTACCGCCCGGTAGCCTACCGCCCGGTAGCCTACCGCCCGGTAGCCTACCGCCCGGTAGCCAGCCGCCCGGTAGCCAGCCGCCCGGTAGCCAGCCGCCCGGTAGCCAGCCGCCCGGTAGCCTGCCGCCCGGTAGCCAGCCGCCCGGTAGCCTGCCGCCCGGTAGCCAACCGACCGGTAGCCAACCGCCCGGTAGCCTACCGCCCGGTAGCCTACCGCCCGGTAGCCTACCGCCCGGTAGCCTACCGCCCGGTAGCCAACCGCCCAGTAGCCAACCGCCCAGTAGCCAACCGCCCAGTAGCCAACCGCCCAGTAGCCAACCGCCCAGTAGCCAACCGCCCAGTAGCCTACCGCCCAGTAGTCTACCGCCCAGTAGCCTACCGCCCAGTAGCCTACCGCCCAGTAGCCTACCGCCCAGTAGCCTACCGCCCAGTAGCCTACCGCCCAGTAGCCTACCGCCCAGTAGCCTACCGCCCAGTAGCCTACCGCCCAGTAGCCTACCGCCCAGTAGCCAGTCTAATAAATACATTTAATATACACAATCACAAAGAAATACGTTCATATTTTGTTTAGGAAGGTCATAAAAAAAGCATGATACTAACAATTTATTGTTAGTCTGAATGGACCTCTGATAGGGTACACCAATCAGAACGTCTGGTCTGCATGGACCTCTGATAGGGTACACCAATCAGAACGTCTGGTCTGCATGGACCTCTGATAGGGAACACCAATCAGAACGTCTGGTCTACATGGACCTCTGATAGGATACACCATAACGTCTGGTCTGCATGGACCTCTGATAGGGTACACCAATCAGAACGTCAGGTCTGCATGGACCTCTGATAGGGTACACCAATCAGAACGTCTGGTCTGCATGGACCTCTGATAGGGTACACCAATCAGAACGTCTGGTCTGCATGGACCTCTGATAGGGTACACCAATCAGAACGTCTGGTCTGCATGGACCTCTGATAGGGAACACCAATCAGAACATCTGGTCTGCATGGACCTCTGATAGGGTACACCAATCAGAACGTCTGGTCTGCATGGACCTCTGATAGGGTACACCAATCAGAACGTCTGGTCTGAATGGACCTCTGATAGGATACACCATAACGTCTGGTCTGCATGGACCTCTGATAGGGTACAGCAATCACAAAGTCTAGAGGATCATTTGGAATAGTAAACAAACACCAACAGGCTTCTCAAAGATGCCCTCTGGTGGCCCAACTAGCATTCATGGCAACAACGGCTGACGGTAAAATACTATGCCATCATGCACGCCGCAAGCTATGCTGCAGTGTGACACAACTTTTAAAAGGAAGAGCCACTTGTAGGAACAGACAGAGGGCCGGGTTAATCCCAGACACTCCAATAACTGTTACGGTTATATAAAACAGACCACAGCGCCAGGCCTCACAAAGCACAAAGGCTTTTCTTAGAATCTACTTTGGAGTCACATGTCAAATTTACACAATAAAAAGAGACTTCAAAGCTCACAATGTTCCAGTCTGTTTGGCTTGGCTGCCGTGCAGAGCTGAATGTCGCAAAGAACGTCAGGGGGATTTGATGGCTGAAGAGAGAATTTACAGCCGCTGATAAACAGGATATAGAAAAGAGAAATAAACAACTGCAACAAGCTGAACTGCAGAAATCAGCTTCTCATGACAGAACACTGGTTAACTCCATCCTTCTAGAATCAGCTTCTCATGACAGAACACTGGTTCACTGTAGATCACTCCATCCTTCTAGAATCAGCTTCTCATGACAGAACACTGGTTCACTGTAGATCACTCCATCCTTCTTGAAAGATTAGTGGAATCTGTGTGGGTAGCTGGACAGGTAGGATGACTGACAGTGAAGGTGAACAGGTGGTCCCGGGTCAGGTGACAGAGGAATGGATGAGACTGAGGCAGGAATTCCTTTAACCATAAAGTGGTATATTTACTGGGTAGTCTGTGGTGGATTCATGGACGCACAGAACTTCTGGATTAGACAGAGTAAAGGAAGAGAAAGCAGCGAGATCGGGGCGATGGCGATTTCCTCTTTTTAATGAGTTGAGATCTGTCGGACATTTCCACCTGACCCCTGGACCAGCTGAGCAAGTGGCCATGAATTAAAGTATTCTTCCACAAACTCCATGGACCTTTTCTACAGCCACCCCGGAAATTTGTTAAATTCCACACTCCTCAAAAAGGATCATTGCTCCCCGTCCTCTGTCATCTCAGGAGAGGATTTAGTTGGGCAACTGGCCGGATATATGTCCGGTTCTTTACCTGGATCTCCACTGATCTAACGCGACCATCGGTCCCAGGCATGGTCTTAGTGATATGGCCCACCGGCTAGGAGGCTCCAGGCAGCTGAGGGTCCACCATCATTACTACTTGGCCAGTTTCCAGGCTGACCGTTTCTCTCCGCCGTTTCCCTCTTTGCTGTAGGCTTGGTAGGTAATCCCGAATGAATCGGGCCCAGAAATGGTCAGCCAAGATCTGACTGTGTCGCCACCGGCGTCTGCCAACGAGGTAGGGATCAGTATACATGGCTTGAGGAAGTGACGCATCTTGGCGTCCCATCAAGAGCATATTCGGTGTAACCGGATCGGGGTCAGCGATGTCTGCAGAGAGATATCCCAAGGGGTTGGAGTTCAGTATCCCCTCCACCTCTATCAGGACGGTACGCAAGACAGTTTCAGTGACAGTTTGGTCCCTCAGGACGACTCGTGAGGCCGTCTTTACAGATTGTATCTCTCGCTCCCATGTTCCTCCAAAATGAGGAGCTCCTGGAGGGTTAAATTTGAATGAGATTTGTTGGTCCATCAGCTGATCCCGAAGGCTGGGTTCCATGGCTTGGAAGGCTTCCTCCAACCTGGCTTCTCCTGCCTTGAAGTTTGTGCCCGACAGCCAGGATCTCGTAGGGTTTCCCCCGTCGGGAGATAAACCGCCGCAGGGCCACGAGGAAGGCTTCAGTATCCAAACTCTCCAGTAGCTGGACACATCTAGTTGTCAAACACTTGAATAGAATGCCCCAGCGCTTTTCCACTCGACGACCTAGCTTGACCGTCAAGGGGCCAAAAGCAATCTACTCCTGTTGACCAAAAGGGTGGTTTGAGGAGGTCATATTTGGTCATATTCTGGGGCAAGAGAGAGAAGATGGCTGTCCTTGGCCACTTCCCTACCGGTTTTCAGTGCTTTTAGCTCCTCAGGGAAGCTAACTGCTTGCGCATGCTGGAGGAGTAGTGTCTCTGCCGCGAGGGAGGTGGGTATAGAAGCCACCCCATCTTAGGTCTGGTTTAAGGTGGCAACCAGACCCGGCAGGGTTTGGGATTGTGCTAGGTGAGGGAGAGCTGTTGTTAGTTCAGTTGAGATGCTGTAGCATTGGGTGGACTTCCTTAACTCATGAGCTTCAGTTGGTTGCGGAGGGGCCGCACGACAGGGGGCTGTCGGCCACTCGTTCTCTGGTTGGGACAAGAATGGTGGTCCCAAGCTCCAGCGAAGGGGTTGAGCCAGTTCTTTAAGGGTTTAACCACGAGTAACGTCATCAGCAGGATTGTTTACGTTGTCCACATACCTGCAGTCCTGGACTTCTGTTAGGTCTTGGATTTTCGCAATGCGAGTTTCGACGAACACCTTATACCTGCAGGACTCCGACTTGAGCCAGGTCAGTACAGTGGTCGAATCACTCCGGTAGATGACCCTTTCGATTGGCAAGGTGAGCTCGGCTCGCAAGGTAGAGGCCAACTGGGCTCCGGAAAGGGCAGCGCTGAGTTCCAGCCTAGGCAATGACAACTGCTTCTTAGGTGCGACCCTGGACATGACAAAGGAGACATGGGTGTGGCCTGCCTTATCCTCCACTCTTAGATAGGAAACCACCCCATAAGCTCGCTCCGAAGAGTCACAGAACACATGCAGTTCCAGGCATGATCCCAGTTGGTCAGCACAGGGTGGTACATAACATTTTGACAGAGCTCCGATAACTCTGTTTTCCAACAGATCCATCATTCCACTAGGTCAGCCGGGTGGATCGGTTCATCCCAGTCCCTCTTGGTCTGCCACAGGTCCTGGACTAAGACTTTGGCCCGGGTTGTGTATGGCAGGATATACCCAAGGGGATCGTATTGACTGGCCAGGGTCCGATAGATGGTGCGCAGAGTGGGGGTTTTGGTACTCAGGGCTGAGCGCTTGTACCCCAGGGTATCCGGTATGCAGCTCTATCTCAGTCCTCAAATGGGCTCTCGTGGGTTAGCGCCAGACTGCGATAGCCATAGTTCACTGCTACTGGACCTGGCTTGTGCCGGAAGGTGCTGGATAACCTCCGCTCTGTTACTCGCCCACTGTCGGACCTCAAATCCACCTTTGGACAGGCGATTCCGTACTTTATCAAGGAGTGCTTTCGCTTCAGCCGTGGATGGGACGCTCTGTAAGCAGTGATCCACATAGAAGGCATTCGCCACTGAATCCCATACTTCTGGGTCACTGTCTGGGTGCTCCCATGCATGTCTCTGCAGAAAGTATGTAGCACAGCAAGGACTGCAGGTGGTGCCAAATGGGAGTACTTGCCATTCATAGATTGTAGGCTCTGCGTCTCATTCCATATCTCGCCATATGAACTGGAGAAGTCTGGTGTCGGAAGGCAGCAGACAAATCTGATGAAACATGGCTTTGATGTCTCCACTGATGGCTGTGGAGTGCTGCCGTAACTGGAGGACACCGAGCAAGGAAGGACCTAAGGTTGGTCCAGGGAGTAGACAGTCATTCAGGCTTTGACCAGCAGCTTGAAATGAACAGCTGAAGACAAGTCTGTACTTCCTGGATAACATGGATAACATTGCTGGATAACATGGTGAGTGAGATACCAGGATTCACTGAGTGGGTTTCCCTCTTCATGAGCTATCACTTTGGTGACATAGCCTGCCGTCACAAGGTTATGAATCTCTCGGTTATGAACTTCAGCAAGCTCAGGATTCTTCACCAGGTGCCGCTACGTTCCACGCAGTAGTGGGAGTACAGCCCGTGTCGTGGTTGCCAGAGGAGGATGGTTTGGGCACCCGTAGCAGTGGGATCGCGTATCTCTGAACGCCATCCAGTTCAGTGGTGGTGGTGCGCTTCTCCAGGAGGTCTAATGCATAGGAGTCATGTTTCGAGCGGGTGACCTCCCGTAGCTTTCGGTTGGAGAAGGTGTCCATCTTCCATAGCATCTCCACATTACGAAGGAGATCAGTGGCTGGACAGGGAGATGGAGCTGGATTGCTTCTGGTGAAGAGGACTTGCTGTGACTGTACAGCTTGGGTGGAGAGAAGGAGATGGGCTGGACCTTGCACAGCCCAAGGATGTACGGACAGCAACGGGCCCTCCTTCTGGTTCCAGCTCGTATAGGCTTAGTCGGGGTAACAAGATGTGGGTGGTCTGAACCAATCAGGATGAGTGGTGCAACCCTTGCCAGGTTAGGTAGAGGCAATCAGCAGAGATGAGGATATTGTTTCTGTAGAACTCTTACTGGGCAGGAGTGCTCTGCGAGATTCAAGCCATCTGCCGTGAAGGCATTGGCCACGTCCCGCTGTCCTGAAGGTGAAATGCTAAAGGTCACAGCAGAGCCTTTCACTTGGATAACATCATGTTGCACCGTTCTGAGGTTAAGGGTCTCGGGGGTCCCCTCCAGGTTAAGGGTCTCGGGGGTCCCCTCCAGGTTAAGGGTCTCGGGGGTCCCCTCCAGGTTAAGGGTCTCGGGGGTCCCCTCCAGGTTAAGGGTCTCGGGGGTCCCCTCCAGGTTAAGGGTCTCGGGGGTCCCCTCCAGGTTAAGGGTCTCGGGGTCCCCTCCAGGTTTAGCTGACGGGTGGCCGCCGTGAGAATGATTGTTCTTTCACACCCATCATCTAGAACGGCGAATGTATCCATGCTCCGCCGTTCACTTTGCAGAGTGACCTTTGACCCTTGGGAGACCGGTTCTGCTATTCGAGGTACAGCTCCTTTGCAGCTCCTACCATGAGCATACTCTGCTCCTTCTGTGCTTGGGGAATTACATCATGCAACACTGAGATGGATTTCCTTACAGCGATTGCAGGGTTTCCTCAAATGTGCAGGTCTCCGCCTTATGGCTACGGGCACACTTGTAGCGTCGCTCACCTGAAGTTATCCAGGCCTTCAATTGAGGTTGAGTGAGCTTTTTTAACCCTGGGGCATGAGCCAAGGAAATGCCCCTTATTATTGCAATAGGGGCGGTAAGGCTGGAATTTGATGTTCTTGCTCTTGAGAGAGCTCCTCTTTCCGGCTTCCTCCCCGGCTTCACTATTTAAGTACATGGGATTTGGCCTTTTATGGCCCTCCTGGCGTTCATAAACCCCGGAGGCTGTGGCTGAGATTGTGGCCGGGTGAGCGATGCTCTTCGCCCTCGCCTTCACCAGCAACCATGCTGCCAGGTCTCTGAGAGCATAGGTGCTTCTCGAGCCCTCTTTCAGGATGACCTTGTTCAAACAATGTTTGATGAAACTGTCTCTGAGGTAGGCTGGAAGCTTGCTAAGAAGCCTTTCCACGTGGGAGCCACATTTCAGCTCGTTCCCGTCTTCTCCTTCAACGGATTGGAGCATTGAGGTCAGGGATTGGACAGCCAGGGAGAACTCTTGGAAGGCAGCATGGTCTCCCATTTTAATTGGAGACGTGTTCAGGATGTTGTTTAGTTCATTCTGGACTAGCTGGCGTGGCTCACCATATCTCGCCTTCAGGGCCTGGAGAGCGGCACTGTATGGTGTTGCGGAGCGAAAAAAGGATTGGGCTAGCCTGTATGCACTGGGAAACCGCCAGTGATCCATCAGTACTTGGTATTTGTAGCGTTCTGACAGATGCCTGAATACCCAGTAGGCTCTCCAATGCCATTTCCAAAAGGACAAATTCACTCTCCGCTCTCAAAGTATGGTAGTTTGGGTCTGGGAATTCCATAGGCTGAGGCTACTAGCAGTTTCATAATGTTGGCTCCCTCTTCTGGTTGCGTGAAGGATAAACCCGGGACTTCTGATGATCCCACTGTGGCCTCATTGGGCCTGTCCCCTACTGTCCCAGACCCTCCATTGGTGGCAGCCTGAATTGGGTGAGAGTCCCCCCCGCACCTGATATTTGATGACTGGCCTGGCCCAGGCCCTGGACGAGAGGAACGATTTGCCGTGGTTGGTAATTGGTGGAAAGGTCGAAGGATTGGTGCTTTGTCTAGATGAAGGAGGAATGCTAACTTGTGTCACTGGCATAGAGGGCGTTGGCGGAGCGGCCTGTCCCCCATGCTCCGTGTTGGCTGTTGACCTCGGAGCCTCTGGGGACTGTGTGCCATGCTGTACCAGAGGGGCAGATTGGGAAAGGAAGGCAGACAGGTCAGGTCCATGTGGAGGGGTGGTCAGGTCAACTCCCTGTTCGTTCCTCTCCAGGAAGGATGAGACCATCCGTGCCTCCTCCAATTCCCTTCTGGCTTGGCGGTGCCGTCGCTGCTGTGCCAGGTCCTTGGCAATGAATTCCCGTTCCTGTAGAGCACTACGGGCCTGCACATCCAATAGGTGACATCGTTCGTCAGCCTGTCGTTCCTCCTCAATCTGACGCTCAATTTCCTCCAACGCTAATAGTTTCATCCTCTCTCGTAGGACAGCGGTCTGTGAATCGCTGAGGGCTAGTGAATGGCGGCGGCCATGGCCACTTCCAAAGGGGTATCCACTGGTCGAACTCTCACTCCGTCTAGAGTGCCTCGACCACTTCCCATTAGTCAAAGGGGTGAGTGGAGCCTGCCTCAGGAAGCTGGTCGACCTGTGCGGTGGGAGTTACCTCATCCATGGGTTCTTCCTGTAGACCACTTTCCCGTCCCAAAGCAGTTTCCGGTGCTTGGCTCGGAGGGGATGGTTGATGGCTGAAACGTACAGTTGATCCATCGCCACTTTGAGCTCTGGTGGGCTTGCCCTCTGATGTGGGAAACTCTGACACATAATCCTTAAGATAACCAGGTGTCTGGTTCTTCTGGTGCTGCTGGTGGTTGAGGATGAAGTCTTCTTTGTTGCTTTAGGCTTCGCTCCTGGATCTTTTATTTGTTCCAGTACCTTTCCCTCAGCTGCTCTTTCCTCCTCTCTTCTTCCTTCCAGTGGAGACAATTATTCCTTCTCCATTTCCTTTTCACCCGGCTTTGCTTCAGTCATCATCCTGCTCGAATGACCATTGAAAGATCAGTGGAATCTGTGTGGGTAGCTGGACAGGTAGGATGGCTGACAGTGAAGGTGATCAAGGCTCAGGTGACAGAGGAATGGATGAGACTGAGGCAGGAAGGCCTTTAACCATAAAGTGGTATATTTACTGGGTAGTTTCTGGTGGATTCATGGACGCAGAACTTCGGGTTAGACGGAGTTACGGAAGAGAAAGCAGCGAGATCGGGCGATGGCGATTTCCTCCTTTTAATGAGTTGATCTGTCGGACATTTCCACCTGACCTAATTAAAGCACCCCTAGCCCAGCTGAGCAAGTGGCCATGAATTAAAGGATTCTTCCACCAACTCCATGGGCCTTTTCTACACTTCTAGAATCAGCTTCTCATGACAGAACACTGGTTCACTGTAGATCACTCCATCCTTCTAGATTTCCTCTGATTCACATGTATTAGCATGAATGGCAAAGCTCTGTTGTTAAAGACAAATTACATAATGGCCCTCTCTCCCTCCCTATTTCATCCTCTCTCTCTATGATGGTCTCGCTCACTTCTGTCTGGTCAGTAATGACGGGGGTTGTCTGTAATAGGCAACAGGGACATAGAATACCAAAGGTCTGTACCTGTTCAGGGTTAGGGGTCAGGGTGTGTACCTGGGACTTCATCTGGGCAGCCTTCTCAGGGTCAACAGCCAGTACATGTTGGTAGTGGCGGATGGTGTGCTGACGGTCCTTGTTCTCCGCACGCACATACCGCCTCAGAGCCTGCAGGATACGGTGGGGCTGGGGGAGGGGTGGAGAGAGGGAGAAATGGGGGAGGAGGAGAGAAAAGGGGGAGGGGGGGGGGAGGGGTGGAGAGAGGGAGAAATGGGGGAGGAAGAGAGAAAAAGGGTGAGGGGGGGGGGTGGAGAGAGGGAGAAATGGGGGAGGAAGAGAGAAAAAGGGTGAGGGGGGGAGGGGTGGAGAGAGGGAGAAGTGGGGGAGGAGGAGAGAAAAGGGGTGAGGGGGGGAGGGGTGGAGAGAGGGAGAAATGGGGGAGGAAGAGAGAAAAAGGGTGAGGGGGGGGGAGGGGGGAGAGAGGGAGGGAGAAGTGGGGGAGGAGGAGAGAAAAAGGGTGAGGGGGGGGAGTGCGGGGAGGCGAGGGAGAAGAGAGAGGGGGGTTATAACATCAATTTGCATGATTCTTCCATAGGCAGTAGTGTATGTATGACACATGAAACTAGAGGACAGGAAGGAGAGAGAGACAGAGAGAGAATAGGGTGCCATTTGGGGACCACATGATATTAGATAAGAGCTATAAAACATGGAACAGAGATTATGGAGGACCTCATGAGATTAGATAAGAGCTATAAAACATGGAACAGAGATTATGGAGGACCCCATGATATTAGATAAGAGCTATAAAACATGGAACAGAGATTATGGAGGACCTCATGAGATTAGATAAGAGCTATAAAACATGGAACAGAGATTATGGAGGACCCCATGATATTAGATAAGAGCTATAAAACATGGAACAGAGATTATGGAGGACCACATGATATTAGATAAGAGGTATAAAACATGGAACAGGGATTATGGAGGACCACATGATATTAGATAAGAGGTATAAAACATGGAACAGGGATTATGGAGGACCCCATGATATTAGATAAGAGCTATAAAACATGGAACAGGGATTATGGAGGACCACATGATATTGGATAAGAGCTATAAAATATGGAACAGGGATTATGGAGGACCACATTATATTAGATAAGAGCTATAAAACATGGAACAGGGATTATGGAGGACCACATGATATTGGATAAGAGCTATAAAATATGGAACAGGGATTATGGAGGATGATTGGTATTAGATAAAACATGGAACAGGGATTATGGAGGATGATTGGTATTAGATAAAACATGGAACAGGGATTATGGAGGATGATTGGTATTAGATAAAACATGGAACAGGGATTATGGAGGATGATTGGTATTAGATAAAACATGGAACAGGGATTATGGAGGAAGATTGGTATTAGATAAAACATGGAACAGGGATTATGGAGGAAGATTGGTATTAGATAAAACATGGAACAGGGATTATGGTGGAAGATTGGTATTAGATAAAACATGGAACAAGGATTATGGTGGAAGATTGGTATTAGATAAAACATGGAACAGGGATTATGGAGGAAGATTGGTATTAGATAAAACATGGAACAGGGATTATGGAGGAAGATTGGTATTAGATAAAACATGGAACAGGGATTATGGAGGATGATTGGTATTAGATAAAACATGGAACAGGGATTATGGAGGATGATTGGTATTAGATAAAACATGGAACAGGGATTATGGAGGATGATTGGTATTAGATAAAACATGGAACAGGGATTATTGAGGACCACATGATATTAGATAAGAGGTATAAAACATGGAACAGGGATTATGGAGGACCACATGATATTAGATAAGAGGTATAAAACAGGGATTATGGAGGATCACATGATATTAGATAAGAGGTATAAAACATGGAACAGGGATTATGGAGGATGATTGGTATTAGATAAAACATGGAACAGGGATTATGGAGGACCACATGATATTAGATAAGAGGTATAAAACAGGGATTATGGATTACGGAGGACGACTGATGAAGGTGTCCATGTGATTGACCATGTTGCCCAGAGTGTATGTGTGTTGTCTGTAACCTACCCTCGGTGGGTCAGCCTGCAGGGCGGCTAAGTAGTTCTCCAGCGCCAGGCGGCGGCGGTCGTTAAGCATGGCCTCTACCCGAGCCAGGTGGGTCTCAACCAGCTGTTGCTTTTCACTGGCTGCCTCCTCTTCCAGGGACTCTACCGTGGCCTGGAAGTGCTGAAGGGGACACACTGCATAGTGAGATAACACACTCACCCCAACAGATCCACAGATGATGCAATCTATATATCGCACTCCACACTGCCCTCTCCCACCTGGACAAGAGAGACACACCTACGTGAGAATTCTGTAAATTGATTACAGCTCAGCATTCAACACCATAGTGCCCTCCAAGCTCATCAGGTAGGTAACAACACATCTGCCACTCGACACGGGTCCCCTCAGGGGTGTGTGTCCACTCCCCTCATGTACTTCCTGTTCACCCACGACTGCATGGCCAAAACCATCCTTAAGTTCGCTGACGACAGAAATGTTTTTAAGCCGGATCACCTGACGACGATGAGACAGCCTATTAGGGAGGAGGTCAGAGACCTGGCAGTGCCAGAACAACGATCTCCCTCAATGTCGGCAAGACAAAGGAGCTGATCGTGGACTACAGGAAACGGAGGGTTGAGCATGTTCCCCTTCACATCGTGGGGGCTGTAGTGGAGCGGGTCCAGAGCTTCAAGTTCCTCAGTGTCCACATCACTAAGGATCTATCATGGTCCACACACGCCAACACGGTCGTGAAGAGGGCACGAAAACATCCCTTCCCCCCCCCAGGAGAAAACATTTGGCATGATCAGATACTCAAGTCGTTCTACAGCTGCACCATCGAGAGCATCCTGACTGGCTACATCACCGCCTGGTATGGGAACTGCTTGGCATCCGACAGCAAGGCACTACAGAGGGTAGTGCGTACAGCCCAGTACATCACTGGGGTCAAGATTCCTGCCATCCAGGACCTCTATAACAGGCGGTGTCAGAGGAAGGCCCTAAACATTGTCAAAGACACCAGCCACCAAAGTCATAGACTGTTCTCTCTGCTACAGCACAGAAAGTGGTACCCGAAGCGCCAAGTCTGGTGTAGGCTTGGCCCTCATTGAAGAGTTCTCTGTCAACTGGAGTTGAACGACAAAATAATCCAGGAACAAAGGACAATTCCCAAGGACTAGTCATCCCTTCCCCCTCTGAGGGGCCAACATGTATTTCTCTGTTTCAGTATCCAGAGGACTGACTATATCTCTGTTACAGTATCCAGAGGACTGACTATATCTCTGTTACAGTATCCAGAGGACTGACTATATCTCTGTTACAGTATCCAGAGGACTGACTATATCTCTGTTACAGTATCCAGAGGGCTGACTATATCTCTGTTACAGTATCCAGAGGACTGACTATTGAATGTGTCTCTGTTACAGTATCCAGAGGACTGATTATATCTCTGTTACAGTATCCAGAGGACTGACTATATCTCTATTACAGTATCCAGAGGGCTGACTATATCTCTGTTACAGTATCCAGAGGACTGACTATTGAATGTCTCTCTGTTACAGTATCCAGAGGACTGACTATATCTCTGTTTCAGTATCCAGAGGACTGACTATATCTCTGTTACAGTATCCAGAGGACTGACTATATCTCTGTTACAGTATCCAGAGGACTGACTATATCTCTGTTACAGTATCCAGAGGACTGACTATTGAATGTGTCTCTGTTACAGTATCCAGAGGACTGACTGTTGAATGAGTCTCTGTTACAGTATCCAGAGGACTGACTATATCTCTGTTACAGTATCCAGAGGGCTGACTATATCTCTGTTACAGTATCCAGAGGACTGACTATATCTCTGTTACAGTATCCAGAGGACTGACTATATCTCTGTTACAGTATCCAGAGGACTGACTATATCTCTGTTACAGTATCCAGAGGACTGACTATATCTCTGTTACAGTATCCAGAGGACTGACTATATCTCTGTTACAGTATCCAGAGGACTGACTATATCTCTGTTACAGTATCCAGAGGGCTGACTATTGAATGTGTCTCTGTTACAGTATCCAGAGGACTGACTGTTGAATGAGTCTCTGTTACAGTATCCAGAGGACTGACTATATCTCTGTTACAGTATCCAGAGGACTGACTATATCTCTGTTACAGTATCCAGAGGACTGAATATATCTCTGTTACAGTATCCAGAGGACTGACTATTGAATGTGTCTCTGTTACAGTATCCAGAGGACTGACTAAATCTCTGTTACAGTATCCAGAGGGCTGACTATATCTCTGTTACAGTATCCAGAGGACTGACTATATCTCCGTTACAGTATCCAGAGGACTGACTATATCTCCGTTACAGTATCCAGAGGACTGACTATATCTCTGTTACAGTATCCAGAGGACTGACTATATCTCTGTTACAGTATCCAGAGGACTGACTATATCTCTGTTACAGTATCCAGAGGACTGACTATATCTCTGTTACAGTGTCCAGAGGACTGACTATATCTCTGTTACAGTATCCAGAGGACTGACTATATCTCTGTTACAGTGTCCAGAGGACTGACTATATCTCTGTTACAGTATCCAGAGGACTGACTATTGAATGTGTCTCTGTTACAGTATCCAGAGGACTGACTATATCTCTGTTACAGTATCCAGAGGACTGACTATATCTCTGTTACAGTATCCAGAGGACTGACTATATCTCTGTTACAGTATCCAGAGGACTGACTATATCTCTGTTACAGTATCCAGAGGACTGACTATATCTCTGTTACAGTATCCAGAGGACTGACTATATCTCTGTTACAGTATCCAGAGGACTGACTATATCTCTGTTACAGTATCCAGAGGACTGACTATATCTCTGTTTCAGTATCCAGAGGGCTGACTATATCTCTGTTACAGTATCCAGAGGACTGACTATATCTCTGTTACAGTATCCAGAGGACTGACTATTGAATGTGTCTCTGTTACAGTATCCAGAGGACTGACTATATCTCTGTTACAGTATCCAGAGGACTGACTATATCTCTGTTACAGTATCCAGAGGACTGACTATATCTCTGTTACAGTATCCAGAGGACTGACTATATCTCTGTTACAGTATCCAGAGGACTGACTATATCTCTGTTTCAGTATCCAGAGGACTGACTATATCTCTGTTACAGTATCCAGAGGACTGACTATTGAATGTGTCTCTGTTACAGTATCCAGAGGACTGACTATATCTCTGTTTCAGTATCCAGAGGACTGACTATATCTCTGTTACAGTATCCAGAGGACTGACTATTGAATGTGTCTCTGTTACAGTATCCAGAGGACTGACTATATCTCTGTTACAGTATCCAGAGGACTGACTATATCTCTGTTACAGTATCCAGAGGACTGACTATATCTCTGTTACAGTATCCAGAGGACTGACTATATCTCTGTTACAGTATCCAGAGGACTGACTATATCTCTGTTACAGTGTCCAGAGGACTGACTATATCTCTGTTACAGTGTCCAGAGGACTGACTATATCTCTGTTACAGTATCCAGAGGACTGACTATATCTCTGTTACAGTATCCAGAGGACTGACTATATCTCTGTTACAGTATCCAGAGGACTGACTATATCTCTGTTACAGTATCCAGAGGACTGACTATATCTCTGTTACAGTATCCAGAGGACTGACTATATCTCTGTTACAGTATCCAGAGGGCTGACTATTGAATGTGTCTCTGTTACAGTATCCAGAGGACTGACTATATCTCTGTTTCAGTATCCAGAGGACTGACTATATCTCTGTTACAGTATCCAGAGGACTGACTATATCTCTGTTACAGTATCCAGAGGACTGACTATATCTCTGTTACAGTATCCAGAGGGCTGACTATTGAATGTGTCTCTGTTACAGTATCCAGAGGACTGACTGTTGAATGAGTCTCTGTTACAGTATCCAGAGGACTGACTATATCTCTGTTACAGTATCCAGAGGACTGACTATATCTCTGTTACAGTATCCAGAGGACTGAATATATCTCTGTTACAGTATCCAGAGGACTGACTATATCTCTGTTACAGTATCCAGAGGGCTGACTATATCTCTGTTACAGTATCCAGAGGACTGACTATATCTCTGTTACAGTATCCAGAGGACTGACTATATCTCTGTTACAGTATCCAGAGGACTGACTATATCTCTGTTACAGTATCCAGAGGACTGACTATATCTCTGTTACAGTATCCAGAGGACTGACTATATCTCTGTTACAGTATCCAGAGGACTGACTATATCTCTGTTTCAGTATCCAGAGGACTGACTATATCTCTGTTACAGTATCCAGAGGACTGACTATATCTCTGTTACAGTATCCAGAGGACTGAATATATCTCTGTTACAGTATCCAGAGGACTGACTATTGAATGTGTCTCTGTTACAGTATCCAGAGGGCTGACTATATCTCTGTTACAGTATCCAGAGGACTGACTATATCTCTGTTACAGTGTCCAGAGGGCTGACTATGTCTCTGTTACAGTATCCAGAGGACTGACTATATCTCTGTTACAGTATCCAGAGGACTGACTATATCTCTGTTACAGTATCCAGAGGACTGACTATATCTCTGTTACAGTATCCAGAGGACTGACTATATCTCTGTTACAGTATCCAGAGGACTGACTATATCTCTGTTACAGTATCCAGAGGACTGACTATATCTCTGTTACAGTATCCAGAGGACTGACTATATCTCTGTTACAGTATCCAGAGGACTGACTATATCTCTGTTACAGTATCCAGAGGACTGACTATATCTCTGTTACAGTATCCAGAGGACTGACTATTGAATGTCTCTCTGTTACAGTATCCAGAGGACTGACTATTGAATGTGTCTCTGTTACAGTATCCAGAGGACTGACTATATCTCTGTTACAGTATCCAGAGGACTGACTATATCTCTGTTACAGTATCCAGAGGGCTGACTATTGAATGTGTCTCTGTTTCAGTATCCAGAGGACTGACTATATCTCTGTTACAGTATCCAGAGGGCTGACTATATCTCTGTTACAGAATCCAGAGGACTGACTATTGAATGTCTCTCTGTTACATTATCCAGAGGACTGACTATTGAATGAGTGACAGAGTAATGCTATAGTATCCAGGTTTGGTATGTATCTGAAACTTGTTCACTGAGGAAAACTCTGATGCTATCTATATCTATATGATCTCTGTAGTAACTTGTATCTCTGTACAGGGACAACTCTGATGCTATCTATATGTTACCTGGTACTACCTGTATATAACCATGTTATTACCTGGTACTACCTGTATATATAGCCATGTTATTACCTGGTACTTCCTGTATATAACCATGTTATTACCTGGTACTCCCTGTATATAGCCATGTTATTACCTGGTACTCCCTGTATATAGCCATGTTATTACCTGGTACTCCCTGTATATAGCCATGTTATTACCTGGTACCCCCTGTATATAACCATGTTATTACCTGGTACTTCCTGTATATAACCATGTTATTACCTGGTACTCCCTGTATATAACCAAGTTATTACCTGGTACTCCCTGTATATAGCCAAGTTATTACCTGGTACTTCCTGTATATAACCATGTTATTACCTGGTACTTCCTGTATATATAGCCATGTTGTTACCTGGTACTTCCTGTATATATAGCCATGTTATTACCTGGTACTTCCTGTATATAGCCATGTTATTACCTGGTACTCCCTGTATATAGCCATGTTATTACCTGGTACTCCCTGTATATAGCCATGTTATTACCTGGTACTTCCTGTATATCAACTCAGTACTGTAGATATAGTCATGTTATCATTACTCATTGTGTCTCTGCATTGTTTGGAAGGACCTGTAAGTAAGCATACCCCTTACCCTAACCCTCTACCATAAACCCTACCCTACCCTCTAAACCCTACCCTACCCTCTAAACCCTACCCTACCCTCTAAACCCTACCCTACCCTCTAAACCCTACCCTACCCGTGCCTCTAAACCCTACCCGTGCCTCTAAACCCTACCCTCTAAACCCTACCCTCTAAACCCTACCCGTGCCTCTAAACCCTACCCGTGCCTCTAAACCCTACCCGTGCCTCTAAACCCTACCCTTGCCTCTAAATCCTACCCTTGCCTCTAAATCCTACCCTTGCCTCTAAATCCTACCCTTGCCTCTAAATCCTACCCTTGCCTCTAAATCCTACCCTACCCTCTAAACCCTACCCTACCCTCTAAACCCTACCCTACCCTCTAAACCCTACCCTTGCCCCTAAACCCTACCCGTGCCCCTAAACCCTACCCGTGCCCCTAAACCCTACCCGTGCCCCTAAACCCTACCCGTGCCTCTAAACCCTACCCGTGCCTCTAAACCCTACCCGTGCCTCTAAACCCTACCCGTGCCTCTAAACCCTACCCTTGCCTCTAAACCCTACCCTTGCCCCTAAACCCTACCCGTGCCCCTAAACCCTACCCCTGCCTCTAAACCCTACCCCTGCCTCTAAACCCTACCCCTGCCTCTAAACCCTACCCCTGCCTCTAAACCCTACCCCTGCCTCTAAATCCTACCCTACCCTCTAAACCCTACCCTTGCCTCTAAACCCTACCCTCTAAACCCTACCCTACCCTCTAAACCCTACCCTACCCTCTAAACCCTACCCTACCCTCTAAACCCTACCCTACCCTCTAAACCCTACCCTTGCCCCTAAACCCTACCCTTGCCCCTAAACCCTACCCGTGCCTCTAAACCCTACCCGTGCCTCTAAACCCTACCCGTGCCTCTAAACCCTACCCTCTAAACCCTACCCGTGCCTCTAAACCCTACCCGTGCCTCTAAACCCTACCCGTGCCTCTAAACCCTACCCGTGCCTCTAAACCCTACCCGTGCCTCTAAACCCTACCCGTGCCTCTAAAACCTACCCTCTAAACCCTACCCCTAAACCCTACCCGTGCCTCTAAACCCTACCCTTGCCTCTAAACCCTACCCTTGCCTCTAAACCCTACCCTTGCCTCTAAACCCTACCCTTGCCTCTAAACCCTACCCTCTAAACCCTACCCGTGCCTCTAAACCCTACCCTTGCCCCTAAACCCTACCCTTGCCCCTAAAGCCTACCCGTGCCTCTAAAGCCTACCCGTGCCTCTAAACCCTACCCGTGCCTCTAAACCCTACCCGTGCCCCTAAACCCTACCCGTGCCTCTAAATCCTACCCGTGCCTCTAAATCCTACCCTTGCCTCTAAACCCTACCCTTGCCCCTAAAAATCAACTGTGGACCTCTAACCAGCATAGTGAGATACTACACTAACCTCTACTCTCTTCCAGATACTCTATCATGGCCTGAAAGGGCTGAAGAACACACAGCATAGTTAGATACTACACTAACCCCTACCCTCTTCAAGGAACTAAGAGACCGTATGGACAACTCACTCACATATACACAGTGGGGTGGGTGTCCAGAGACACGGTGTGTTACCTGGATCAGAGTCTGTCTCTCAGCCTTAGGAAGCTCCTTAGCCTGACGCTCTGCCTCCTCCCACTCCTTCCTCACCTGGATAGACAGATAATGAGACGCAGAGAGAGAGAGAGAGAGAGAGAGAGACGCAGAGAGAGAGAGAGAGAGAGAGAGAGAGAGAGAGAGAGAGAGAGAGAGAGAGAGAGAGAGAGAGAGAGAGACGCAGAGAGAGAGAGAGAGAGAGAGAGAGAGAGAGACGCAGAGAGAGAGAGAGAGACGCAGAGAGAGAGAGACGCAGAGAGAGAGAGAGAGAGAGACACAGAGAGAGAGAGAGAGAGAGAGAGAGAGAGAGACGCAGAGAGAGAGAGACGCAGAGAGAGAGACGCAGAGAGAGAGAGAGAGAGAGAGAGAGACAGAGAGAGAGAGAGAGAGAGACACAGAGAGAGAGAGAGAGACGCAGAGAGAGAGAGACGCAGAGAGAGAGAGACGCAGAGAGAGAGACGCAGAGAGAGAGAGAGAGACGCAGAGAGAGAGAGAGAGACGCAGAGAGGGAGAGAGAGACGCAGAGAGAGACGCAGAGAGACAAATACAGAACATGATTAGGATGAGACGCTTGCATCAGAATCTCAGGTCTAAATTCAAAAGGCACACTGAGCTATCTTTGTTGAAGGTGCTGGTAACCACTGCCCTGGACCTCATCCCTGGACCTCATCCCTGCCCTGGGCCTCATCCCTGCCCTGGGCCTCATCCCTGCCCTGGGCCTCATCCCTGCCCTGGGCCTCATCCCTGCCCTGGGCCTCATCCCTGGACCTCATCCCTGCCCTGGGCCTCATCCCTGCCCTGGGCCTCATCCCTGCCCTGGGCCTCATCCCTGGGCCTCATCCCTGCCCTGGGCCTCATCCCTGCCCTGGGCCTCATCCCTGCCCTGGGCCTCATCCCTGCCCTGGGCCTCATCCCTGCCCTGGGCCTCATCCCTGGGCCTCATCCCTGCCCTGGGCCTCATCCCTGCCCTGGGCCTCATCCCTGCCCTGGACCTCATCCCTGCCCTGGACCTCATCCCTGCCCTGGACCTCATCCCTGCCCTTTAATAAACTTGCGGTCAAGAGCAGTCCAGAAAAGTGTATATGTATGTATATATATATATATATGTAGCGGTCCTGCTGCTGGGTTGTTGCCCTCCTACGGCCTCCTCCACGTCTCCTGATGTACTGGCCTGTCTCCTGGTAGCGCCTCCATGCTCTGGACACTACGCTGACAGACACAGCAAACCTTCTTGCCACAGCTCGCATTGATGTGCCATCCTGGATGAGCTTCACTACCTGAGCCACTTGTGTGGGTTGTAGACTCCGTCTCATGCTACCACTAGAGTGAAAGCACCGCCAGCATTCAAAAGTGACCAAAACATCAGCCAGGAAGCATAGGAACTGAGAAGTGGTCTGTGGTCACCACCTGCAGAATCACTCCTTTATTGGGGGTGTCTTGCTAATTGCCTATAATTTCCACAACAGCATGTGACATTTATTGTCAATCAGTGTTGCTTCCTAAGTGGACAGTTTGATTTCACAGAAGTGTGATTGACTTGGAGTTACATTGTGTTGTTTAAGTGTTCCCTTTATTTTTTGAGCAGTATGTATGTATGTATGTATGTGTGTGTGTCCTCCTCACCCTCTCCGTGTGTATATGTGTGTGTGTGTGTGTGTGTGTGTGTGTGTGTGTGTGTGTGTGTGTGTGTGTGTGTGTGTGTGTGTCCTCACCCTCTCCGTGTGTATATGTGTGTGTGTGTGTCCTCCTCACCCTCTCCGTGTGTGTGTGTGTGTGTGTGTCCTCCTCACCCTCTCCGTGTGTGTGTGTGTGTGTGTCCTCCTCACCCTCTCCGTGTGTGTGTGTGTGTGTGTGTCCTCCTCACCCTCTCCGTGTGTGTGTGTGTGTGTGTGTGTGTGTGTGTGTGTGTGTGTGTGTGTGTGTGTGTGTGTGTGTGTGTGTGTGTGTGTGTGTGTGTGTGTGTGTGTGTGTGTGTGTGTCCTCCTCACCCTCTCCATGCGGTTGCGGTGTCTGATCTCCAGCTGCTCCTTGGCCTTCTGGAAGCGCGTGTGCTCCTTGTCATCAGCGGGCGTCTCGAAGTACACGTCAACATCGTCAGTGGGCTGGGGGGTGGGGGGCACTGCTGGGGGGGGGCAGAGAGCAGGGTCAGAGGAACAGACAAACACAGACAGAACCCATGGACAGAAACCCAGACAGACAAACGCTCCCAGCAGACAGAGAAAGGAAGGTGTTAGCCAGACAGGAAGGTGTTAGCCAGACAGGAAGGTGTTAGCCAGACAGGAAGGTGTTAACGAGACAGGAAGGTGTTAACCAGACAGGAAGGTGTTAGCCAGACAGGAAGGTGTTAGCCAGACAGGAAGGTGTTAGCCAGACAGGAAGGTGTTAGCCAGACAGGAAGGTGTTAGCCAGAGAGGAACACACAGAAGGTTGGGTTGGAGACATCAACAGAGAGCCTCTCCTC
Source organism: Salvelinus fontinalis (assembly GCF_029448725.1). Taxonomy (NCBI): domain Eukaryota; kingdom Metazoa; phylum Chordata; class Actinopteri; order Salmoniformes; family Salmonidae; genus Salvelinus; species Salvelinus fontinalis. The sequence continues at coordinate 14,493,462 of NC_074697.1, read as the reverse complement.
TCTCCTCCTCTCTCCTTCTCTCTCCTCCTCTCTCCTCCTCCTCTGTCCTCTACATCCCAGACAACATGATAGTCTCTCCTCCTCTCTCCTCTACATCTCAGACAACATGATAGTCTCTCCTCCTCTCTCCTCTACATCCCAGACAACATGATAGTCTCTCCTCCTCTGTCCTCTGCATCCCAGACAACATGATAGTCTCTCCTCCTCTCTCCTCCTCTCTCCTCTACATCCCAGACAACATGATAGTCTCTCCTCCTCTCTCCTCCTCTGTCCTCTACATCCCAGACAACATGATAGTCTCTCCTCCTCTGTCCTCTGCATCCCAGACAACATGATAGTCTCTCCTCCTCTCTCCTCCTCTCTCCTCTACATCTCAGACAACATGATAGTCTCTCCTCCTCTCTCCTCTTCTGTCCTCCTCCTCTGTCCTCTACATCCCAGACAACATGATAGTCTCTCCTCCTCTCTCCTCCTCTCTCCTCTTCTGTCCTCCTCCTCTGTCCTCTACATCCCAGACAACATGATAGTCTCTCCTCCCCTGTCCTCTACATCCCAGACAACATGATAGTCTCTCCTCCTCTGTCCTCCTCTGTCCTCTACATCCCAGACAACATGATAGTCTCTCCTCCTCTGTCCTCCTCTGTCCTCTACATCCCAGACAACATGATAGTCTCTCCTCCTCTGTCCTCCTCCTCTGTCCTCTACATCCCAGACAACATGATAGTCTCTCCTCCTCTGTCCTCTACATCCCAGACAACATGATAGTCTCTCCTCCTCTCTCCTCTACATCCCAGACAACATGATAGTCTCTCCTCCTCTGTCCTCTACATCCCAGACAACATGATAGTCTCTCCTCCTCTGTCCTCTACATCCCAGACAACATGATAGTCTCTCCTCCTCTCTCCTCTTCTGTCCTCCTCCTCTGTCCTCTACATCCCAGACAACATGATAATCTCTCCTCCTCTGTAAGGTGACTGTAGAGGGATTTGACGGGTAAAGCCTGGGCTCTATTCTTTACTGAGGAAGAGTTTAACAATGTCCACATTTATAACATATTTAATCTGAGGATGAGCTGGTTGATCCAGTTTCTCCATTCTTCCTTTCAGTTGATGCTACAGCGCTATGTGGAGACACACACACACACACACACACACAAAGAGAGACAGGCCGAGAGAGTCAGACAGACACAGACCAGAAAAGTGTGTTTGAGAGACAAGCAGACAGACAGACAGGTTGAAAGAGTAGATATCCCAGTACGGATGTGTGACCTGTCGGTCTATAGGGGACACGGTGAGAGCTGTGGAGTATGACAGAGAAGGCTGTGTGTCTGCCTGTCGGTCTATAGGGGACACGGTGAGAGCTGTGGAGTATGACAGAGAAGGCTGTGTGTCTGCCTGTCGGTCTATAGGGGACACGGTGAGAGCTGTGGAGTATGACAGAGAAGGCTGTGTGTCTGCCTGTCGGTCTATAGGGGACACGGTGAGAGCTGTGGAGTATGACAGAGAAGGCTGTGTGTCTGCCTGTCGGTCTATAGGGGACACGGTGAGAGCTGTGGAGTATGACAGAGAAGGCTGTGTGTCTGCCTGTCGGTCTGTAGGGGACACGGTGAGAGCTGTGGAGTATGACAGAGAAGGCTGTGTGTCTGCCTGTCGGTCTGTAGGGGACACGGTGAAAGCTGTGGAGTATGACAGAGAAGGCTGTGTATGGAACTGGTTAGTCAGGGAGGTCTGGTTACTAGTCACTATAGCGTTCAGTGTTTAATCCTGGTCCTGGGGACACCAAAGTCCACATCAGGTGTTTGTATCTTCTAGCGTCTAACACACAGCCGATTCCACTAATCAAAGGTCTGACGACTCGATCATTTGAATCAGGCAGCGCTAGTGCAGAACCAGCTCTGTGTTCTCAGGAGAGAGTCTGGGAAACTCTGTTACGATTTAACTATCCTGTGTGGTCACAGCAGTAGAGACCGGGGTAGCAGAAACAGAGAACGGTAGAGACTGGGGTAGCAGAAACAGAGAACGGTAGAGACTGGGGTAGCAGAAACAGAGAACGGTAGAGACTGGGGTAGCAGAAACAGAGAACAGTAGAGACTGGGGTAGCAGAAACAGAGAACGGTAGAGACTGGGGTAGCAGAAACAGAGAACAGTAGAGACTGGGGTAGCAGAAACAGAGAACGGTAGAGACTGGGGTAGCAGAAACAGAGAACGGTAGAGACTGGGGTAGCAGAAACAGAGAACGGTAGAGACTGGGGTAGCAGAAACAGAGAACGGTAGAGACTGGGGTAGCAGAAACAGAGAACGGTAGAGACCGGGGTAGCAGAAACAGAGAACGGTAGAGACCGGGGTAGCAGAAACAGAGAACGGTAGAGACTGGGGTAGCAGAAACAGAGAACGGTAGAGACTGGGGTAGCAGAAACAGAGAACGGTAGAGACCGGGGTAGCAGAAACAGAGAACGGTAGAGACTGGGGTAGCAGAAACAGAGAACGGTAGAGACTGGGGTAGCAGAAACAGAGAACGGTAGAGACTGGGGTAGCAGAAACAGAACGGTAGAGACTGGGGTAGCAGAAACAGAGAACGGTAGAGACTGGGGTAGCAGAAACAGAGAACGGTAGAGACTGGGGTAGCAGAAACAGAGAACGGTAGAGACTGGGGTAGCAGAAACAGAGAACAGTAGAGACTGGGGTAGCAGAAACAGAGAACGGTAGAGACTGGGGTAGCAGAAACAGAGAACGGTAGAGACTGGGGTAGAAGAAACAGAGAACGGTAGAGACTGGGGTAGCAGAAACAGAGAACGGTAGAGACTGGGGTAGCAGAAACAGAGAACGGTAGAGACTGGGGTAGCAGAAACAGAGAACAGTAGAGACTGGGGTAGCAGAAACAGAGAACAGTAGTGTGGTGGTGTAGTAGTGTGGTGGTGTAGTAGTGGTGTAGTAGTGTAGTGGTGTAATAGTGTAGTGGTGTAGTAGTGTGGTGGTGTAGTAGTGTAGTAGTGTAGTGGTGTAGTAGTGTGGTGGTGTAATAGTGTAGTGGTGTAGTAGTGTGGTGGTGTAGTAGTGTAGTAGTGTAGTGGTGTAGTAGTGGTGTAATAGTGTAGTGGTGTAGTAGTGTGGTGGTGTAGTAGTGTGGTGGTGTAGTAGTGTGGTGGTGTAGTAGTGTGGTGGTGTAGTAGTGTGGTGGTGTAGTAGTGTGGTGGTGTAGTAGTGTAGTGGTGTAGTAGTGTAGTAGTGTAGTGGTGTAGTGGTGTAATAGTGTAGTGGTGTAATAGTGTAGTGGTGTAGTAGTGTAGTGGTGTAGTAGTGTAGTGGTGTAATAGTGTAGTGGTGTAGTAGTGTGGTGGTGTAGTAGTGTAGTAGTGTAGTGGTGTAGTAGTGGTGTAATAGTGTAGTGGTGTAGTAGTGTGGTGGTGTAGTAGTGTGGTGGTGTAGTAGTGTGGTGGTGTAGTAGTGTGGTGGTGTAGTAGTGTAGTAGTGTAGTGGTGTAGTAGTGGTGTAATAGTGTAGTGGTGTAATAGTGTAGTGGTGTAGTAGTGTGGTGGTGTAGTAGTGTAGTAGTGTAGTGGTGTAGTAGTGTAGTAGTGTGGTGGTGTAATAGTGTAGTGGTGTAGTGGTGTAGTAGTGTAGTGGTGTAGTAGTGTAGTAGTGTAGTAGTGTAGTGGTGTAGTAGTGGTGTAATAGTGTGGTGGTGTAGTAGTGTGGTGGTGTAGTAGTGTGGTGGTGTAGTAGTGTGGTGGTGTAGTAGTGTGGTGGTGTAGTAGTGTAGTAGTGTAGTGGTGTAGTAGTGGTGTAATAGTGTAGTGGTGTAATAGTGTAGTGGTGTAGTAGTGTGGTGGTGTAGTAGTGTAGTAGTGTAGTGGTGTAATAGTGTAGTGGTGTAGTAGTGTAGTAGTGTAGTGGTGTAATAGTGTAGTGGTGTAGTAGTGTAGTGGTGTAGTAGTGGTGTAGTAGTGTGGTGGTGTAGTAGTGTGGTGGTGTAGTAGTGTGGTGGTGTAGTAGTGTGGTGGTGTAGTAGTGTGGTGGTGTAGTAGTGTGGTGGTGTAGTAGTGTGGTGGTGTAGTAGTGTAGTAGTGTAGTGGTGTAGTAGTGGTGTAATAGTGTAGTGGTGTAATAGTGTAGTGGTGTAATAGTGTAGTGGTGTAATAGTGTAGTGGTGTAGTAGTGTGGTGGTGTAGTAGTGTAGTAGTGTAGTGGTGTAGTAGTGTAGTAGTGTGGTGGTGTAATAGTGTAGTGGTGTAGTGGTGTAGTAGTGTAGTGGTGTAGTAGTGTAGTAGTGTAGTGGTGTAGTAGTGTAGTGGTGTAGTGGTGTAGTGGTGTGGTGGTGTAGTAGTGGTGTATAGTGTAGTGGTGGTGTAGTAGTGTAGTGGTGTAGTAGTGGTGTAGTAGTGTAGTGGTGTAGTAGTGGTGTAGTAGTGTAGTGGTGTAGTAGTGGTGTATAGTGTAGTGGTGTAATAGTGGTGTAGTAGTGGTGTAGTAGTGTGGTGGTTTAGTAGTGTAGTAGTGTAGTGGTGTAGTAGTGGTGGTGTAGTCGTGTAGTGGTGTAGTCGTGTAGTGGTGTATAGTGTAGTGGTGTAGGGCCGGTGGTGTGGTGGTGTGGTGTAGGGCCGGTGGTGTGGTGTAGGGCCGGTGGTGTGGTGTAGGACCGGTGGTTTGGTGGTTTGGTGTAGGGCCGGTGGTGCGGTGTAGGGCTGGTGGTGCGGTGTAGGGCCGGTGGTTTGGTGGTTTGGTGTAGGGCCGGTGGTGCGGTGTAGGGCCGGTGGTTTGGTGGTTTGGTGTAGGGCCGGTGGTTTGGTGTAGGGCCGGTGGTGTGGTGGTTTGGTGTAGGGCCGGTGGTGCGGTGTAGGGCCGGTGGTGCGGTGGTGTGGTGTAGGGCCGGTGGTGTGGTGGTGTGGTGTAGGGCCGGTGGTGTGGTGGTTTGGTGTAGGGCCGGTGGTGTGGTGGTTTGGTGTAGGGCCGGTGGTGTGGTGGTTTGGTGTAGGGCCGGTGTTGTGGTGGTGTGGTGGTTTGGTGTAGGGCCGGTGGTGTGGTGGTTTGGTGTAGGGCCGGTGGTGTGGTGGTTTGGTGTAGGGCCGGTGGTGTGGTGGTGTGGTGGTTTGGTGTAGGGCCGGTGGTGTGGTGGTTTGGTGTAGGGCCGGTGGTGTGGTGGTGTGGTGGTTTGGTGTAGGGCCGGTGGTGTGGTGGTTTGGTGTAGGGCCGGTGGTGTGGTGGTGTGGTAGTTTGGTGTAGGGCCGGTGGTGTGGTGGTTTGGTGTAGGGCCGGTGGTGTGGTGGTTTGGTGTAGGGCCGGTGGTGTGGTGGTGTGGTGGTTTGGTGTAGGGCCGGTGGTGTGGTGGTGTGGTGGTTTGGTGTAGGGCCGGTGGTGTGGTGGTGTGGTGGTTTGGTGTAGGGCCGGTGGTGTGGTGTAGGGCCGGTGGTGTGGTGGTGTGGTGGTTTGGTGTAGGGCCGGTGGTGTGGTGGTGTGGTGGTTTGGTGTAGGGCCGGTGGTGTGGTGTAGGGCCGGTGGTGTGGTGGTGTGGTGGTTTGGTGTAGGGCCGGTGGTGTGGTGGTGTGGTGGTTTGGTGTAGGGCCGGTGGTGTGGTGTAGGGCCGGTGGTGTGGTGGTGTGGTGGTTTGGTGTAGGGCCGGTGGTGTGGTGGTGTGGTGGTTTGGTGTAGGGCCGGTGGTGTGGTGGTGTGGTGGTTTGGTGTAGGGCCGGTGGTGTGGTGGTGTGGTGGTTTGGTGTAGGGCCGGTGGTGTGGTGGTGTGGTGGTTTGGTGTAGGGCCGGTGGTGCGGTGTAGGGCCGGTGGTTTGGTGGTTTGGTGTAGGGCCGGTGGTGTGGTGTAGGGCCGGTGGTGTGGTGTAGGGCCGGTGGTTTGGTGGTGTGGTGTAGGGCCGGTGGTGTGGTGTAGGGCCGGTGGTGTGGTGTAGGGCCGGTGGTGTGGTGTAGGGCCGGTGGTGCGGTGGTTTGGTGTAGGGCCGGTGGTGCGGTGGTTTGGTGTAGGGCCGGTGGTGCGGTGGTTTGGTGTAGGGCCGGTGGTGTGGTGGTGTGGTGTAGGGCCGGTGGTGTGGTGGTGTGGTTTAGGGCCGGTGGTGTGGTGGTGTGGTTTAGGGCCGGTGGTGTGGTGGTTTGGTGTAGGGCTGGTGGTTTGGTGGTTTGGTGTAGGGCCGGTGGTGTGGTGGGTTTGGTGGGTTTGGCGCGGCTCGCTGTGAGCCTGACTTACTAAGGCGTTTGCACACGGCCATGCAGTAATCCTCAGAGTCAAAGTTGTTGCGGTTTCCAGCGCAGCCCCCGTACACGAAGCGGACGCACTTCCTGGTTGTCATATCGAAGTGCCAGCGGGCCATGGAGGCACGGCAGGGGCCGGTCTCTGCCTCCAGGGTACACACCGCTGGGGTCAGAGATAGGTCAGGGGTCAGCTGTTAGAACATCCACCCACAAGGGAGGGGGGGGCAGCACTCACATCTACCCTCAATGATTTAGAACCACTGTGGGAACCTACGGAAGCAGGAAGTGTCCTCCAGACCTACGCTATGTAGCATTTCAACGTTCCCACCCATGACCATCATGACAGCTACTACAGGGTTATGGGTTGAAGATATGGAAACACTGGTGTAACAATCGTCACGGTTCATAACATGATACAGGACGTCAACATTGTGGACTTCCAAAAAAAGGAACGTTTGAGAAAGTGGAGAAGGCGTTTTGTTCTACACGCCACGTCGACATTCTAAGAACATGGTCGGACCACTTAGCTGAAGGCTCATTTTTTTGGTCAGAGCAGAGACACAATTATACATTTCTACACTGCATATTGAAAACAACTAATGCCAAAAAAGAGATTGCATTTCCAAAAATAATCATAATTTCATACATAGACACACGATCACAAATCTATTTTTATGCAAATACAGTATATATACAAAAGTATGTGGACACCCCTTCGAAGTAGTGAATTCGGCCATTTCAGCTACACCTGTTGCTGACAGGTGTTTAAAATTGAGCACACCGCCATGCAATCTCCATAGACAAACATTGGCAGTAGAATGGCCTGTACTGATGAGCTCATTGACTTTCAACATGGCACCGTCATAGGATGCCACCTTTCCAACAAGTCAGTTGATCACATTTCTGCCCTGCTAGAGCTGCCCCGGTCAACTGTAAGTGATGTTATTGTGAAGTGGAAACGTCTAGGAGCAACAACGGCTCAACCACGAAGTGGTAGGCCACACAAGCTCTGAAGAATGGGACTGCCGAAGTACGTAAAAATTGTCTGTCCTGCACCACTCACTACTGAGTTCCAAACTGCCTCTGGAAGCAACGTCAGCACAAGAACTGTTCATCGGGAGCTTCGTGAAAATGTGTTTCCATGGCCGAGCAGCCGCACACAAGCCTAAGATCACCATGTGCAATGCTGAGCGTCGGCTGGAGTGGTGTAAAGCTCACCGCCATTTGGACTCTGGAGCAGTGGAAACACATTCTCTGTAGTGATGAATCACGCTTCACCATCTGGCAGCCCGACGGACTAATCTGGGTTTGGCGGATGCCAGGAGAACACTACCTGTCCTGATGCATAGTGCCAACTGTAAAGTTTGGTGGAGGAGGAATAATGGTATGGGGCTGTTTAGAATTGTTCGGGCCCCTTAGTTCCATTGAAGGGAAACCTTCTAGATGATTCTGTGACAACAGTTTGGGGAAGGGCCTTTCCTATTTCAACATGACAATGCCCCCGTGCACAAAGCGAGATCTATACAGAAATGGTTTGTCGAGATCGATTTGGAAGAACTTGACTGGCCTACACAGAGCCCTGGCCTCAACCGCATTGAACACCTTTGGGATGAATTGGAACGCCGACTGCGAGCCAGGCCTAATCGCCCAGGCCTAATCGCCCAACATCAGTACCCGACCTCACTAATGTTCTTGTGGCTGAATGGAAGCAAGTCCCTGCAGCAATGTTCCAACATCTAGTGGAAAGCCTTCCCAGAAGAGTGGAGGCTGTTACAGCAGCAATGTTCCAACATCTAGTGGAAAGCCTTCCCAGAAGAGTGGAGGCTGTTACAGCAGCAATGTTCCAACATCTAGTGGAAAGCCTTCCCAGAAGAGTGGAGGCTGTTACAGCAGCAATGTTCCAACATCTAGTGGAAAGCCTTCCCAGAAGAGAGGAGGCTGTTATAGCAGCAATGTTCCAACATCTAGTGGAATGCCTTCCCAGAAGAGTGGAGGCTGTTACAGCAGCAATGTTCCAACATCTAGTTGAAAGCCTTCCCAGAAGAGTGGAGGATGTTATAGCAGCAATGTTCCAACATCTAGTGGAAAGCCTTCCCAGAAGAGTGGAGGATGTTATAGCAGCAATGTTCCAACATCTAGTGGAAAGACTTCCCAGAAGAGTGGAGGCTGTTATAGCAGCAATGTTCCAACATCTAGTGGAAAGCCTTCCCAGAAGAGTGGAGGCTGTTATAACAGCAATGTTCCAACATCTAGTGGAAAGCCTTCCCAGAAGAGTGGAGGCTGTTATAGCAGCAATGTTCCAACATCTAGTGGAAAGCCTTCCCAGAAGAGTGGAGGCTGTTATAGCAGCAATGTTCCAACATCTAGTGGAAAGCCTTCCCAGAAGAGTGGAGGCTGTTATAGCAGCAATGTTCCAACATCTAGTGGAAAGCCTTCCCAGAAGAGTGGAGGCTGTTATAACAGCAATGTTCCAACATCTAGTGGAAAGCCTTCCCAGAAGAGTGGAGGCTGTTATAGCAGCAATGTTCCAACATCTAGTGGAAAGCCTTCCCAGAAGAGTGGAGGCTGTTATAGCAGCAATGTTCCAACATCTAGTGGAAAGCCTTCCCAGAAGAGTGGAGGCTGTTATAGCAGCAATGTTCCAACATCTAGTGGAAAGCCTTCCCAGAAGAGTGGAGGCTGTTATAGCAGCAATGTTCCAACATCTAGTGGAAATCCTTCCCAGAAGAGTGGAGGCTGTTACAGCAGCAATGTTCCAACATCTAGTGGAAAGCCTTCCCAGAAGAGTGGAGGCTGTTATAGCAGCAATGAGGGGACCAACTCCATATTAATGCCCGTGGTGAGTGGAATTGATTTTGATTTTGGAATGAGATGTTTGACGAGAAGGTGTCCACATACTTTTGTTGTATTTTCAGTGAGATCCATTGGGACAGTGACACGTTTTGTTTCTGTACTCCAGAACTTTGTCATTGTATCATTTCAAATCTAATGAGGTCAAAGTGCAGCCTGCCAGCTTTAAAATATAAATGTAAGTAATTTGTAAACATTTCTAAAAACCTGTTTTTGCTTTGTCACTATAGGGTATTGTGATGTCACTATAGGGTATTGTGATGTCACTATAGGGTATTGTGATGTCACTATAGGGTATTGTGATGTCACTATAGGGTATTGTGATGTCACTATAGGGTATTGTGATGTCACTATAGGGCATTGTGATGTCACTATGGGGCATTGTGATGTCACTATGGGGCATTGTGATGTCACTGTGGGGCATTGTGTGTAAATTGATGAGGGATTTTTATTTATTTAATCCATTTTAGAAAAAGACTAACGTGTCAAGGGGTCTGAATACTTTCTGAATGCACTGGATATGACCATTAAAGAAAAGACATGATCGTGTGTCAATGTAAGGAATGCATTTTGTAATGTCTCTTTTTGGGCTCAGTTGTGGTGAATTTGCAGTGTACAAATTATAATACAAATTACATACCCCCCAAAAATGCTAACCTCCCCTGTTATTGTAGTGGTGAGAGGTTAGCATGTCTTGGGGGTATGATATAAAATGCTAACCTCCCCTGTTATTGTAATGGTGAGAGGTTAGCATGTTTAGGGGGTATGATATAAAATGCTAACCTCCCCTGTTATTGTAATGGTGAGAGGTTAGCATGTCTTGGGGGTATGATATGAAATGCTAACCTCCCCTGTTATTGTAATGGTGAGAGGTTAGCATGTCTTGGGGGTATGATATAAAATGCTAACCTCCCCTGTTATTGTAATGGTGAGAGGTTAGCATGTCTTGGGGGTATGATATGAAATGCTAACCTCCCCTGTTATTGTAATGGTGAGAGGTTAGCATGTCTTGGGGGTATGATATAAAATGCTAACCTCCTCTGTTATTGTAATGGTGAGAGGTTAGCATGTCTTGGGGGTATGATATAAAATGCTAACCTCCCCTGTTATTGTAATGGTGAGAAGTTAGCATGTCTTGGGGGTATGATATTTGTGTGTCTAACTTTCTCACTTATCATTATCCAGGATTCATTCAAGATAATCCGTAACCATGGTAACATCCACATTAATGTAGAAGTGTTTACAAACGTATTCTATTCTGATTTACAATAAAAGTGACTAAAAAATGACACAATACATTATTTACCATTAAATTCTATTGGACACCAAATAATCTGAAACAACCAAAACAAACAGCAAATCCAACAAGTTTGTAGAATCACAAGCTGGATGTTGTCATTGTGTTCTATGAATATGGGACCAAATATCAGACCTTTAACTACTTCAATACACATGTAAGTGAATTTGTCCCAATACTTTTGGTCTCCTAAAATCGAGGGACTATGTACAAAACGTGCTGTAATTTCTAAACGTTTCACCTGATATGGATGAAAATACCTTTAAATTAAAGCTGACAGTCGGCATTAATCTCATAGTCATTGTATCATTTCAAATCCAAAGTGCTGGAGTATGGAGCCAAAACAACAAGAAATTGTCACTGTCCCAATTTTGGAGCTCACTTTATATAAAATATATATATATATATACACACACACACTACCATTTAAAAGTTTGGGGTCACTTAGAAATGTCCTTGTTTCCCATGAAAACAAACATCAAATGAGTTGCAGAATGAAGAGGAAATACAGTCAAGACAAAGTTGACAAGGTTATAAATAATGACTTTCGTCAAAGAATTCTCCATTTGTAGCAATTACAGCCTCGCAGACCTTTGGCCTTCTAGTTGTCAATCTGAAGCCAGTTCACCTCCCACAAGTTGGATTGATGGACACTTCTGACGTACCGTACGGTCAAGCTGCTCCCACAACAGCTCAATAGGGTTGAGATCCGGTGACTGTGCTGGCCACTCCATTATAGACACAATACCAGCTGACTGCTTCTTCCCTAAATAGTTATTACATAGTTTGGTGCTGTGCTTTGGGTTATTGTCCTGTTGTAGGAGGAACTTGGCTCCAATTAAGCGGCGTCCACAGGGTATGGCATGGCGTTGCAAAATGAGGTGATAGCCTTCCTTCTTTAAGATCTCTTTTACCCTGTACAAATCCCCCACTTTACCACCACCAAAGCCCCCCCAGACCATCACATGGCCTCCACCATGCTTGACAGATGGCGTCAAGCACCAAAGCACCCCCAAACCATCACATTGCCTCCTCCATGATGGCGTCAACCACCACAGCACCCCCAGACCATCACATTGCCTCCACCATGATGGCGTCAACCACCACAGCACCCCCAGACCATCACATTGCCTCCACCATGATGGCGTCAACCACCACAGCACCCCCAGACCATCACATTGCCTCCACCATGCTTGACAGATGCCGTCAACCACCAAAGCCCCCCCAGACCATCACATTGCCTCCACCATGCTTGACAGATGCCATCAACCACCAAAGCCCCCCCAAACCATCACATTGCCTCCACCATGCTTGACAGATGCCATCAACCACCAAAGCCCCCCCAAACCATCACATTGCCTCCACCATGCTTGACAGATGCCATCAACCACCAAAGCCCCCCCAGACCATCACATTGCCTCCACCATGCTTGACAGATGCCATCAACCACCAAAGCCCCCCCAAACCATCACATTGCCTCCACCATGCTTGACAGATGCCATCAACCACCAAAGCCCCCCCAAACCATCACATTGCCTCCACCAGGCTTCGCAGATGGTTCACTCCTCCACCATCTTCTCATTTTTTCTGCGTCTCACGAATGTTCTTCTTAATGATCTGTACACCTCAAACTTAGATTCGTCTGTCCATGACACTTCTTCCCCCAATCTTCCTCTGTCCAGTGTCTGTGTTCTGTTGCCCATCTCAATCTTTTATTTTTATTGGTCAGTTTGGAATAGATAATGCTTTTTCTTTGCAACTCTGTCTAGAAGGCCAGCATTCCGGAGTCGCCTTTTCATTGTTGACGTTGAGACTGGTGTATTGTGGGTACTATTTAATGAAGCTGCCAAGTGAAGACTTGTGAGGCGTCTATTTCTCAAACTAGACTAATGTACCTGTCCTCTTGCTCAGTTGTGCACCGGGGCCTCCCACTCCTCTTTCTACTCTGGTTAGAGCCAGTTTGCTCTGTTCTGTGAAGGGAGTAGTACACAGCGTTGTACCAGATCTTCAGTTTCTAGGCAATTTCTCGCATGGAATAGCCTTCATTTCTCAGAACAAGACTAGACTGACGAGTTTCAGAAGAAAGGTCTTTGTTTCTGACCATTTTGAACCTGTAATTAAACCCACAAATGCTGATGCTCCAGATACTCAACTAGTCTAAAGAAGGCCAGTTTTATTGCTTCTTTAAAATCAGGACAACAGTTTTCAGCTGTGCTAACATAATTGCAAAAGGGTTTTCTAATGATCAATTAGCCTTTTAAAATTATAAACTTGGATTAGCTAACACAACGTGCCATTGGAACACAGGAGTGATGGTTGCTGATAATGGGCCTATGTAGATATTCCATTAAAAATCTGCCGTTTCCAGCTACAATAGTCATTCACAACATTAACAATGTCCACACTGTTATTTCAAATGGACAAAAAAAATAAAACAAGTGGTTTTCTTTCAAAATATATATACACACACACACTACCATTTAAAAGTTTGGGGTCACTTAGAAATGTCCTTGTTTCCCATGAAAACAAACATCAAATGAGTTGCAGAATGAAGAGGAAATACAGTCAAGACAAAGTTGACAAGGTTATAAATAATGACTTTCGTCAAAGAATTCTCCATTTGTAGCAATTACAGCCTCGCAGACCTTTGGCCTTCTAGTTGTCAATCTGAAGCCAGTTCACCTCCCACAAGTTGGATTGATGGACACTTCTGACGTACCGTACGGTCAAGCTGCTCCCACAACAGCTCAATAGGGTTGAGATCCGGTGACTGTGCTGGCCACTCCATTATAGACACAATACCAGCTGACTGCTTCTTCCCTAAATAGTTATTACATAGTTTGGTGCTGTGCTTTGGGTTATTGTCCTGTTGTAGGAGGAACTTGGCTCCAATTAAGCGGCGTCCACAGGGTATGGCATGGCGTTGCAAAATGAGGTGATAGCCTTCCTTCTTTAAGATCTCTTTTACCCTGTACAAATCCCCCACTTTACCACCACCAAAGCCCCCCCAGACCATCACATGGCCTCCACCATGCTTGACAGATGGCGTCAAGCACCAAAGCACCCCCAAACCATCACATTGCCTCCTCCATGATGGCGTCAACCACCACAGCACCCCCAGACCATCACATTGCCTCCACCATGATGGCGTCAACCACCACAGCACCCCCAGACCATCACATTGCCTCCACCATGATGGCGTCAACCACCACAGCACCCCCAGACCATCACATTGCCTCCACCATGCTTGACAGATGCCGTCAACCACCAAAGCCCCCCCAGACCATCACATTGCCTCCACCATGCTTGACAGATGCCATCAACCACCAAAGCCCCCCCAAACCATCACATTGCCTCCACCATGCTTGACAGATGCCATCAACCACCAAAGCCCCCCCAAACCATCACATTGCCTCCACCATGCTTGACAGATGCCATCAACCACCAAAGCCCCCCCAGACCATCACATTGCCTCCACCATGCTTGACAGATGCCATCAACCACCAAAGCCCCCCCAAACCATCACATTGCCTCCACCATGCTTGACAGATGCCATCAACCACCAAAGCCCCCCCAAACCATCACATTGCCTCCACCAGGCTTCGCAGATGGTTCACTCCTCCACCATCTTCTCATTTTTTCTGCGTCTCACGAATGTTCTTCTTAATGATCTGTACACCTCAAACTTAGATTCGTCTGTCCATGACACTTCTTCCCCCAATCTTCCTCTGTCCAGTGTCTGTGTTCTGTTGCCCATCTCAATCTTTTATTTTTATTGGTCAGTTTGGAATAGATAATGCTTTTTCTTTGCAACTCTGTCTAGAAGGCCAGCATTCCGGAGTCGCCTTTTCATTGTTGACGTTGAGACTGGTGTATTGTGGGTACTATTTAATGAAGCTGCCAAGTGAAGACTTGTGAGGCGTCTATTTCTCAAACTAGACTAATGTACCTGTCCTCTTGCTCAGTTGTGCACCGGGGCCTCCCACTCCTCTTTCTACTCTGGTTAGAGCCAGTTTGCTCTGTTCTGTGAAGGGAGTAGTACACAGCGTTGTACCAGATCTTCAGTTTCTAGGCAATTTCTCGCATGGAATAGCCTTCATTTCTCAGAACAAGACTAGACTGACGAGTTTCAGAAGAAAGGTCTTTGTTTCTGACCATTTTGAACCTGTAATTAAACCCACAAATGCTGATGCTCCAGATACTCAACTAGTCTAAAGAAGGCCAGTTTTATTGCTTCTTTAAAATCAGGACAACAGTTTTCAGCTGTGCTAACATAATTGCAAAAGGGTTTTCTAATGATCAATTAGCCTTTTAAAATTATAAACTTGGATTAGCTAACACAACGTGCCATTGGAACACAGGAGTGATGGTTGCTGATAATGGGCCTATGTAGATATTCCATTAAAAATCTGCCGTTTCCAGCTACAATAGTCATTCACAACATTAACAATGTCCACACTGTTATTTCAAATGGACAAAAAAAATAAAACAAGTGGTTTTCTTTCAAAAACAAGGACATTTCTAAGTGACCGCCAAACTTTTGAACGGTAGTGTATATATTTTACTAAAAACAAACAAACAAAAATCATTGGCGGGCCGGTTCTGCCAGCGGGTCTGTTGCCGACGTTCTAAAAGGTGGAAAAGAAAGAATGAAAGAGAATAAAAGACAAAGAGTACCAACCTTTGACCTCTGTCAGGGTCTTGTCTTCATCCTGGCTCTCTGGAACACTATCCCTCTCTTTCTTCTCCTCCTCCTCATCTTCCTCTCTGTCGGCCTCCTCATCTTCATACACATAGTGGTACTCTTCCTCATCTTCATCTTCCTCATCCAATGGCTCCTCCTCTTTCTGAGTGGTGGGCTGCTCATCAGCTGGGGCCTCGCTGAGAGAGAGAGAGAGGGAGAGAGATTTTTTAAAATAGTAGAATACATGGAATCGATGTGTCAGGTCAAAGTCATGGCACCAACACATCAAGATGGTCTGGTATATGTACACTACATTACCAAAAGTATGTGGACACCTGCTCGTCAAACATCTCATTCCAAAATCATGGGCATTAATATGGAGTTGGTCCCTCCCATTTGCTGCTAAAACAGCCTCCACTGTGTGTTGCAACCGAGGACAGATGATGTTTGCGTGCTTCAGCACTCGGCGGTAATGTTCTGTGAGCTCGTGTGGCCTACCACTTCTCGGCTGAGCCGTTGTTGCTCCTAGACGTTTACACAATAACAGCACTTACAGTTGACCGGGGCAGCTGGGAAGAAAATGTGGCATCCTATGACGGTGACATGTTGGAAGTCACTGAGCTCTTCAGTACGGGCCATTCTACTTACAATGTTTGTCTATGGAGATTGCATGGCGGTGTGCTCGATTTTATACACCTGTCAACAACACGTGTGGCTAAAATAGCGGAATCCACTCATTTGAATGGGGTGTCCACATACTACTGTATATCCTCATCAAGGTAGGAAACACACACACACCTCTCCTTCTCTACAGGATCATCCTGGTCCAGTGCTGTCTCCTCCACCTCTTCGTCCTCCTCTTCATCTTCCTCTTCCTCCTCCTGGGAGGGCATGGCGGGCAGGGAGGGTTCCCCAGGGGAGGGGCAGCATACATACTCTGTACCATGGAACTTATCAATGCCACAGGGCAGTAACATGCCATAGCTGTGAAGGACCATGGTCCCCTTGGAACAGGCCTGAGGAGAGGAGAGGGGAGAGAGGGGGGAGAGGAGAGAGAGGAGAGAGGAGAGGAGAGAGGGGAGAGAGGGGAGAGAGGGATGGAGAGGAGAGAGGGATAGAGAGGAGAGAGAGGAGAAAGGGATGGAGAGAGGAATAGAGTGGAGAGGGGAGAGAGGGATGGAGAGGGGAGAGAGGAGAGAGGGAGAGAGGAGAGAGAGGAGAGAGGAGAGAGGGATAGAGAGGAGAAAGGGATGGAGAGGGGAGAGAGGAGAGAGGGATAGAGAGGAGAGGGGAGAGAGGGATGGAGAGGGGAGAGAGGGATGGAGAGGGGAGAGAGGAGAGGGGAGAGAGGGATGGAGAGGGGAGAGAGGAGAGGGGAGAGAGGGATGGAGAGGGGAGAGAGGAGAGAGGGATGGAGAGGGGAGAGAGGAGAGAGGGATGGAGAGGGGAGAGAGGAGAGAGGGATGGAGAGGGGAGAGAGAAGAGAGGGATGGAGAGGGGAGAGAGGAGAAAGGGATGGAGAGGGGAGAGAGGGATGGAGAGGGGAGAGAGGGATGGAGAGGGGAGAGAAGGATGGAGAGGGGAGAGAGGGATGGAGAGGGGAGAGAGGGATGGAGAGGGGAGAGAGGAGAGAGGGATGGAGAGGGGAGAGAGGAGAGAGGGATGGAGAGGGGAGAGAGGAGAGAGGGATGGAGAGGGGAGAGAGGAGAGAGGGATGGAGAGGGGAGAGAGGGATGGAGAGGGGAGAGAGGGATGGAGAGGGGAGAGAGGGATGGAGAGGAGAGGGGAGAGAGGGATGGAGAGGAGAGGGGAGAGGGGAGAGAGGAGAGAGGGATGAAGAGGGGAGAGAGGGATGGAGAGGGGAGAGAGGGATGGAGAGGAGAGGGGAGAGAGGGATGGAGAGGGGAGAGAGGGATGGAGGGGAGAGGGGAGAGAGGGATGGAGAGGAGAGAGGAGAGAGGGATGGAGAGGGGAGAGAGGGATGGAGAGGAGAGGGGAGAGAGGGATGGAGAGGAGAGGGGAGAGAGGGATGGAGAGGGGAGAGAGGGATGGAGAGGAGAGGGGAACACTATACACATGTAATACTGACAAGAAACAGACTGAGGGGAATGCCTCATAAGTCTATAGAGGGCCTATAACTAGGGCCCGGCGGGACTGGGTCCAACTAGGCTGGGCCCGGCGAGGCTGGGTCCAACTAGGACTGGGTCCAACTAGGCTGGGCCCAGCGAGGCTGGGTCCAAC
>NC_074697.1:14448693-14466193 GCF_029448725.1 Salvelinus fontinalis | reverse complement strand
TACCCTGGTCTATACACACACCATGATATTACCCTGGTCTATACACACACCATGATATTACCCTGGTCTACACACACCATGATATTACCCTGGTCTATACACACACCATGATATTACCCTGGTCTATACACACACCATGATATTACCCTGGTCTATACACACACCATGATATTACCCTGGTCTATACACACACACCATGATATTACCCTGGTCTATACACACACCATGATATTACCCTGGTCTATACACACACCATGATATTACCCTGGTCTATACACACACCATGATATTACCCTGGTCTACACACCATGATATTACCCTGGTCTATACACACACCATGATATTACCCTGGTCTACACACCATGATATTATACAGGGGGAATAGTCAAAACACTTGCTTTGTGAGAAGGTGTTCACAATTAGTGATTGTTAGGTAATGCATCCCGAAAAGCCCCAGCCCCCTCGTCCGAGCCCAAAGTCCGGGCAGGCCTAGTGAGTCTCTGGAGCTGGGCCGAGGCTTTTAGGTCAAACACTGGGGGGAAACCTCCAATGGAAATTCAACATAATAGTATTATCATCTATGAACCTTAGTGGTTCTCACCTAAACATTTGTAAGGCACCACGATGTGGGCGTGGCCTTTACACAGCTTCTTCTCCTTCTTGCACCAGTTCTCAATCCTGATTGGCTGGTTGGCCTCCACCACGTTAGTGATCTGGAGCTCAGGGTACATCTGAGAGAAAGAGAGAGAGAGACGGGGGAGAGACGAGAGGGAGGGAGAGAGACAGGGGAGAGGGAGGGAGATGGGGGAGAGGGAGAGAGAGAGACAGGGGAGAGGGGAGAGGGAGGGAGACGGGGGAGAGAGAGAGACGGGGATAGAGAGAGGGATAGAGAGAGGGAGAGAGAGACAGAGAGAGAGACAGAGAGAGAGACGGAGAGAGAGAGAGGGAGAGAGAGGGGGAGAGAGAGGGGGAGAGAGAGGGGGAGAGAGAGGGGGAGAGAGAGGGGGAGAGAGGGGGAGAGAGGGGGAGAGAGAGGGGGAGAGAGAGGGGGAGAGAGAGGGAGAGAGAGGGGGAGAGAGAGGGGGAGAGAGAGGGGGAGGGAGAGGGAGAAAGAGACAGATAAGTGCTGTTTCTTCAGTATCTACTAATCCCCCTGTCTCCAGTTAGCACAGCGTGTGTGTGACTATACTCGGACAAGAAGTCCTCACAAAAATAGTAAACCAAGGAGAATTCCGACAAGTGAGGACATGTTGACATTATGCCAGTCCTAGAAAAGAAAAAAGCTATTTTAGGTTTAGGTATTAGATTGAGGGTTAGAGGTTTTGAGATCAAGGGTTAGAATTAGGGTTAGGTTTAATAACCTTTTCTCAATAGGGGGTGCTGTATTCACTTTGTAAAAATTTCGTTCCCAAATTAAACTGCCTCGTACTCAATTCTTGCTCGTACAATATGCATAGTAGTATTACTATTGGATAGAAAACACTCTCTAGTTTCTAAAACCGTTTGAATTATATCTGTGAGTAAAACAGAACTCAAGTTGGAGCAATTTTCCTGTGAGGAAGTGAGAAATCTGAAATCAGACTGGCTGTTCTGCGGTCAGTTTATTAATTTGCATGTCTTCTATTGGTCGAGATGCACTGCATACGCCTTCCTCTAGATGTCAGCAAGCAGTGAGAATTGGAATGGAGTTGCTAGGCAGATCTGAGGACATATAAATTGGCTTGGAACGTGGGGTCCAGTCTTTTCAACATTCGCCATGACGCAAGACAGACCTCAGGATTGCGTTCTGGAAAGAACCCGTTATAGGCCTTAGATATATCCGGCTCTGATTTTATTCGATATAGCTGTTAAAGACATCATAATGTTGTTATTTTAAACCGAGTTATATCAGTTTATATCAGTATATTGCGATTTTCGGATATTTCTTAGTGCTGCGTTATAGAGAGTTGGACACGTCTTCGCCACATGGCTAATGTTTACTGCTAATTCCAAAGTTGAAGGCGACAATCTACAACCGAGCAACGATTCCTCTGGACAAAGGACAACTTGCCCAAGATTCTGATGGGAGCTCATCAAAAAGTAAGAAGTATTTATGATGTTAATTCGTTGTTCTGTTGAAAAATGTAAATCTACTATTCCGCCATTCATTTCGGTGCGGTCTCGCTTTAACGTATAACGTATGTCGTAGTAACGTTAATTTTAAAAATCTAACACAGCGGTTGCATTAAGAACTAATGTATCTTTCATTTGCTGTCCAACCTGTATTTTTTAGTCAAGTTTATGATTAGTTACTGATTAGATTAGGTGCCTCTCCCAAGATTTCTCCCGACATTTTGTTTGCATTTTGGCTACTATTCATATTGTATAACCACGATTTGTGCCGCTAAATATGCACATTTTCGAACAAACTCTATATGTATTGTGTAATATGATGTTATAGGACTGTCATCTGAAGAAGTTTGAGAAGGTTAGTGAAAAAATTAATATCTTTTGCTGGTTTATTCGTTATCGCTATTGTTGGCTTGAATCAATGCTGCTGTGTGGTTGGCTATTGTAGTAAGCTAATATAATGCTATATTGTGCTTTCACTGTGAAACACTTAAAGAATCTGAAATATTGGCTGGATTCAAAAGATCTTTGTCTTTCATTTGCTGTACGCTGTGTATTTTTCATAAATGTTTTATGATGAGTATTTAGGTAATTCACGTTGGTCTCTGTAGTTATTCTAGTTGCTTTGGTGAGAGTTGTGATGGTGGCTGCAATGTAAAACTATGATTTATACCTGAAATATGCACATTTTTTGAACAAAACATATGCTATACAATAAATATGTTATCAGACTGTCATCTGATGAAGTTGTTTCTTGGTTAGTGACTATTTATATCTTTATTTGGTCGAATTTGTGATAGCTACCTATGCAGGAAAAAAATGGTGGAGAAAAAAAAGTTGGGTCTTTTGCTATCGTGGTTAGCTAATAGA
The DNA here is from genome assembly GCF_029448725.1 of Salvelinus fontinalis. Lineage (NCBI taxonomy): Eukaryota > Metazoa > Chordata > Actinopteri > Salmoniformes > Salmonidae > Salvelinus > Salvelinus fontinalis. Next base: position 14,463,214 of record NC_074697.1, on the reverse strand, counting down.
AATACATATTGTGTCTTCCCTGTAAAACATTTTAAAAATCAGAAATGATGGCTGGATTCACAAGATGTGTATCTTTCATCTGGTGTCTTGGACTTGTGATTTAATCATATTTATATGCTAGTATTTACTTGTGACGCTATGCTAGGCTATGCTAGTCAGCTTTTTTACTGATGGGGGTGCTCCCGGATCCGGGATTGTGATGAAGTAGAAGATAAGGGTTAGAATTAGAATTAGGGTTAGGTTTAAGGGTTAGAATTAGGGTTAGTTTTAAGGGTTAGAATTAGGTTCAGGGAAAATAGGATTTTGAATGGGAATCAATTGTTGGTCCCCAAACAATCCTCACAAATATAGTAATAAACAATTGTGTGTGTGTGTGTGTGTGTGTGTGTGTGTGTGTGTGTGTGTGTGTGTGTGTGTGTGTATGTGTGTGTGTGTGTGTGTCTTCAGATACAGTGTACAGTTAGGGGTTACAGTAGTTTACAGAGACAGAAAAGGAGAAAGGGAAGAATTTATACAATCATATCTATGGAGAGACTGTAATAACCCAGTGAACAAACCCCAGAGTCAGTGGAGAGACAGTAGGAAGGTCAACTGACTGTGGTTATGGGCTAGTGGTGTCACGCTGATAACGGTCCCCCCTTCAGATGAACGGTGTCACACTAATAACGGTCCCTCTACAGTGTCAACACGCTCTCACCTCCTGACAGTAGTGCAGCACGCCCTCTTTGGTTCCGACACAGCTCTTCAGCCCGGATGGGTCGGGTTCCCAGCGTCCTGTCTGGATGTTGACGTGCATGTTGAGCTTCCCACAGAACATGGCCACCTGAGGCTCCGCGACGGCAAAACCTGTGCCAGCATTGGCTGCTAGCGCCTGGAGGGAGGAGAGAGAGGTTAATGCATATACTCATTACAGAGACGGAAAGTTAGGCAGGGAATATTCTGTCAGCCGGGCCTTCAGACTTGAGTCGGTCTGCCAGCTACCCTGATGAAGGCTCTGTGGGCTGTAACCAAACAGAGTCAGTCTGCCAGCTACCCTGATGAAGGCTCTGTGGGCTGTAACCAGAGTCAGTCTGCCACCTACCCTGATGAAGGCTCTGTGGGCTGTAACCAAACTGAGTCAGTGTGCCAGCTACCCTGATGAAGGCTCTGTGGGCTGTAACCAAACAGAGTCAGTCTGCCAGCTACCCTGATGAAGGCTCTGTGGGCTGTAACCAAACAGAGTCAGTCTGCCAGCTACCCTGATGAAGACTCTGTGGGCTGTAACCAAACAGAGTCAGTCTGCCAGCTACCCTGATGAAGGCTCTGTGGGCTGTAACCAAACAGAGTCAGTCTGCCAGCTACCCTGATGAAGGCTCTGTGGGCTGTAACCAAACAGAGTCAGTCTGCCACCTACCCTGATGAAGGCTCTGTGGGCTGTAACCAAACAGTCAGTCTGCCAGCTACCCTGATGAAGGCTCTGTGGGCTGTAACCAGAGTCAGTCTGCCAGCTACCCTGATGAAGACTCTGTGGGCTGTAACCAAACAGAGTCAGTCTGCCAGCTACCCTGATGAAGGCTCTGTGGGCTGTAACCAAACAGAGAGTCAGTCTGCCACCTACCCTGATGAAGGCTCTGTGGGCTGTAACCAAACAGAGTCAGTCTGCCAGCTACCCTGATGAAGACTCTGTGGGCTGTAACCAAACAGAGTCAGTCTGCCAGCTACCCTGATGAAGGCTCTGTGGGCTGTAACCAAACAGTCAGTCTGCCAGCTACCCTGATGAAGGCTCTGTGGGCTGTAACCAAACAGAGAGTCAGTCTGCCAGCTACCCTGATGAAGGCTCTGTGGGCTGTAACCAAAGTCTGCCAGCTACCCTGATGAAGGCTCTGTGGGCTGTAACCAAACAGAGTCGGTCTGCAATCTACCCTGATGAAGGCTCTGTGGGCTGTAACCAAACAGAGAGTCAGTCTGCCAGCTACCCTGATGAAGGCTCTGTGGGCTGTAACCAAACAGAGAGTCAGTCTGCCAGCTACCCTGATGAAGGCTCTGTGGGCTGTAACCAGAGTCAGTCTGCCAGCTACCCTGATGAAGGCTCTGTGGGCTGTAACCAAACAGAGTCAGTCTGCCAGCTACCCTGATGAAGGCTCTGTGGGCTGTAACCAAACAGAGAGTCAGTCTGCCAGCTACCCTGATGAAGGCTCTGTGGGCTGTAACCAGAGTCAGTCTGCCAGCTACCCTGATGAAGGCTCTGTGGGCTGTAACCAAACAGAGAGTCAGTCTGCCAGCTACCCTGATGAAGGCTCTGTGGGCTGTAACCAAACAGAGAGTCAGTCTGCCAGCTACCCTGATGAAGGCTCTGTGGGCTGTAATCAAACAGAGAGTCAGTCTGCCAGCTACCCTGATGAAGGCTCTGTGGGCTGTAATCAAACAGAGAGTCAGTCTGCCAGCTACCCTGATGAAGGCTCTGTGGGCTGTAATCAAACAGAGAGTCAGTCTGCCAGCTACCCTGATGAAGGCTATGTGGGCTGTAACCAAACAGAGAGTCAGTCTGCCAGCTACCCTGATGAAGGCTCTGTGGGCTGTAACCAGAGTCAGTCTGCCAGCTACCCTGATGAAGGCTCTGTGGGCTGTAACCAAACAGAGAGTCAGTCTGCCAGCTACCCTGATGAAGGCTCTGTGGGCTGTAACCAAAAAGAGTCAGTCTGCCAGCTACCCTGATGAAGACTGTGGGCTGTAACCAAACAGAGAGTCAGTCTGCCAGCTACCCTGATGAAGGCTCTGTGGGCTGTAACCAAACAGTCAGTCTGCCAGCTACCCTGATGAAGGCTCTGTGGGCTGTAACCAAACAGAGAGTCAGTCTACCAGCTACCCTGATGAAGGCTCTGTGGGCTGTAACCAAACAGAGAGTCAGTCTGCCAGCTACCCTGATGAAGGCTCTGTGGGCTGTAACTAAACAGAGTCAGTCTGCCAGCTACCCTGATGAAGGCTCTGTGGGCTGTAACCAAACAGAGAGTCAGTCTGCCAGCTACCCTGATGAAGGCTCTGTGGGCTGTAACCAGAGTCAGTCTGCCAGCTACCCTGATGAAGGCTCTGTGGGCTGTAACCAAACAGAGAGTCAGTCTGCCAGCTACCCTGATGAAGACTCTGTGGGCTGTAACCAAACAGAGAGTCAGTCTGCCACCTACCCTGATGAAGGCTCTGTGGGCTGTAACCAAACAGAGTCAGTCTGCCAGCTACCCTGATGAAGACTCTGTGGGCTGTAACCAAACAGAGTCAGTCTGCCAGCTACCCTGATGAAGGCTCTGTGGGCTGTAACCAAACAGTCAGTCTGCCAGCTACCCTGATGAAGGCTCTGTGGGCTGTAACCAAACAGAGAGTCAGTCTGCCAGCTACCCTGATGAAGGCTCTGTGGGCTGTAACCAAAGTCTGCCAGCTACCCTGATGAAGGCTCTGTGGGCTGTAACCAAACAGAGTCGGTCTGCAATCTACCCTGATGAAGGCTCTGTGGGCTGTAACCAAACAGAGTCAGTCTGCCAGCTACCCTGATGAAGGCTCTGTGGGCTGTAACCAAACAGAGAGTCAGTCTGCCAGCTACCCTGATGAAGGCTCTGTGGGCTGTAACCAGAGTCAGTCTGCCAGCTACCCTGATGAAGGCTCTGTGGGATGTAACCAAACAGAGTCAGTCTGCCAGCTACCCTGATGAAGGCTCTGTGGGCTGTAACCAAACAGAGAGTCAGTCTGCCAGCTACCCTGATGAAGGCTCTGTGGGCTGTAATCAAACAGAGAGTCAGTCTGCCAGCTACCCTGATGAAGGCTCTGTGGGCTGTAATCAAACAGAGAGTCAGTCTGCCAGCTACCCTGATGAAGGCTATGTGGGCTGTAACCAAACAGAGAGTCAGTCTGCCAGCTACCCTGATGAAGGCTCTGTGGGCTGTAACCAGAGTCAGTCTGCCAGCTACCCTGATGAAGGCTCTGTGGGCTGTAACCAAACAGAGAGTCAGTCTGCCAGCTACCCTGATGAAGGCTCTGTGGGCTGTAACCAAAAAGAGTCAGTCTGCCAGCTACCCTGATGAAGACTCTGTGGGCTGTAACCAAACAGAGAGTCAGTCTGCCAGCTACCCTGATGAAGGCTCTGTGGGCTGTAACCAAACAGTCAGTCTGCCAGCTACCCTGATGAAGGCTCTGTGGGCTGTAACCAAACAGAGAGTCAGTCTGCCAGCTACCCTGATGAAGGCTCTGTGGGCTGTAACCAAACAGAGAGTCAGTCTGCCAGCTACCCTGATGAAGGCTCTGTGGGCTGTACCTAAACAGAGTCAGTCTGCCAGCTACCCTGATGAAGGCTCTGTGGGCTGTAACCAAACAGAGAGTCAGTCTGCCAGCTACCCTGATGAAGGCTCTGTGGGCTGTAACCAGAGTCAGTCTGCCAGCTACCCTGATGAAGGCTCTGTGGGCTGTAACCAAACAGAGAGTCAGTCTGCCAGCTACCCTGATGAAGGCTCTGTGGGCTGTAATCAACCAGAGTCAGTCTGCCAGCTACCCTGATGAAGGCTCTGTGGGCTGTAATCAACCAGAGTCAGTCTGCCAGCTACCCACACATTAATGTCTGAGAACAATATTTTTTTGTGAATAAATAAAACATTTTATTTTTACAATAAAAGGTTGGTAACATGGAAAAATCATTCAGGAAATCAGTTGGAAAAAGACAATCTACAAAACAACAACGTTTTGACCACTACAGTCCTCGCCCCCCCCCCCCTCCCCCCACAGGAGGCACTACAGTCCTCGCCCCCCCCCACCCCCACAGGAGGCACTACAGTCCCCCCCCCCCCCCCCCACAGGAGGCACTACAGTCCCCCCCCCCACAGGAGACACGACAGTCCTCGCCCCCCCCCCCCCACAGGAGGCACGACAGTCCCCCCCCCCACAGGAGGCACTACAGTCCCCCCCCCCCCACAGGAGGCACTACAGTCCCCCCCCCACAGGAGGCACTACAGTCCTCGCCCCCCCCCCACAGGAGGCACGACAGTCCCCCCCCCCCCCCACAGGAGGCACTACAGTCCTTGCCCCCCCGCCCCCACAGGAGGCACTACAGTCCTTGCCCCCCCGCCCCCACAGGAGGCACTACAGTCCTCGTCCCCCCGCCCCCACAGGAGGCACTACAGTCCTCGTCCCCCCCCACAGGAGGCACTACAGTCCACCCCCCCCCACAGGAGGCACTACAGTCCTCGTCCCGTCCCCCCACCGGAGGCACTACAGTCCTCGTCCCCCCCCCACAGGAGGCACTACAGTCCACCCCCCCCCCACAGGAGGCACTACAGTCCTCGTCCCGTCCCCCCACAGGAGGCACTACAGTCCTCGTCCCCCCCCCCCCACAGGAGGCACTACAGTCCCCCCCCCCCCCCCCCCCCACAGGAGGCACTACAGTCCCCCCCCCCCCCCCCCCCCCCCACAGGAGGCACTACAGTCCTCGCCCCCCCCCCCCCCACAGGAGGCACTACAGTCCTCGCCCCCCCCCCCCCCCCCCACAGGAGGCACTACAGTCCTCGTCCCCGTCCCCCCACAGGAGGCACTACAGTCCCCCCCCCCACAGGAGGCACTACAGTCCTCGTCCCCCCGAACAGGAGGCACTACAGTCCTCGTCCCCCCCACAGGAGGCACTACAGTCCTCGTCCTCCCCCACAGGAGGCACTACAGTCCCCCCCCCCCCACAGGAGGCACTACAGTCCTCGTCCCGTCCCCCCACAGGAGGCACTACAGTCCCCCCCCCCCACAGGAGGCACTACAGTCCCCCCCCCCCACAGGAGGCACTACAGTCCCCCCCCCCCACAGGAGGCACTACAGTCCTCGCCCCTCCCACAGTAGGCCCTACAGTCCCCCCCCCACAGGAGGCACGACAGTCCTCGCCCCCCCCCCACAGGAGGCACGACAGTCCCCCCCCCCCCACAGGAGGCACTACAGTCCCCCCCCCCCACAGGAGGCACTACAGCCCCCCCCCCCACAGGAGGTACTACAGTCCTTGCCCCCCCCCCCCCCCCACAGGAGGCACTACAGTCCTCGTCCCCCCACCCACAGGAGGCACTACAGTCCTCGTCCCCCCCCCACAGGAGGCACTACAGTCCACCCCCCCCCCCACAGGAGGCACTACAGTCCTCGCCCCCCCCCCCCCCCCCCCCTAGGAGGCACTACAGTCCTCATCCCCCCCACAGGAGGCACTACAGTCCCCCCCCCACACAAGGCACTACAGCCCCCCCCCCCCCCCCCCCCCACAGGAGGCACTACAGTCCTCGTCCCCGTCCCCCCACAGGAGGCACTACAGTCCTCGTCCCCCCCACAGGAGGCACTACAGTCCTCGCCCCTCCCACAGTAGGCACTACAGTCCTCGTCCCCCCCACAGGAGGCACTACAGTCCTCGTCCCCCCGAACAGGAGGCACTACAGTCCTCGTCCCCCCGAACAGGAGGCACTACAGTCCTCGCCCCTCCCACAGGAGGCACTACAGTCCTCGTCCCCCCGAACAGGAGGCACTACAGTCCTCGTCCCCCCCACAGGAGGCACTACAGTCCTCGTCCTCCCCCACAGGAGGCACTACAGTCCTCGTCCCGTCCCCCCACAGGAGGCACTACAGTCCTCGCCCCCCACGAAGCACTACAGTCCTCGCCCCCCCCCCCACAGGAGGCACTACAGTCCTCGTCCCCCCCCCACAGGAGGCACTACAGTCCTCGTCCCCCCCCCCCCCAGGAGGCACTACAGTCCTCGCCCCCCCCCCCCCCCCCACAGGAGGCACTACAGTCCCCCCCCCCCCCACAGGAGGCACTACAGTCCTCGTCCCCGTCCCCCCACAGGAGGCACTACAGTCCCCCCCCCCCCCACAGGAGGCACTACAGTCCTCGTCCCCCCCACAGGAGGCACTACAGTCCTCGTCCTCCCCCACAGGAGGCACTACAGTCCCCCCCCCCCCCCCACAGGAGGCACTACAGTCCCCCCCCCCCCCACAGGAGGCACTACAGTCCTCGTCCCCCCCACAGGAGGCACTACAGTCCTCGTCCTCCCCCACAGGAGGCACTACAGTCCCCCCCCCCCACAGGAGGCACTACAGTCCCCCCCCCCCCACAGGAGGCACTACAGTCCTCGCCCCTCCCACAGTAGGCCCTACAGTCCTCGCCCCCCCACAGGAGGCACTACAGTCCTCGTCCCCCCCCACAAGGATATCCTCCAGACGACCCACATCAAAAGTCTAATTTATATTAAGTTCGCCCGTTCTGTGAGATATTAGATGTTGTGATTTCACATGTAAATGTCCATAACTCTGTTGTCAGGGGTAACAGCAGTTCAGTTGTCTGTCGGCCAACCAGGGATGAAAAACCCTTAGTCACAACTCCAAGTAGCCTGATCAGAAAGCCATAACATCAGAAAAGCCTTAGCTTTGGTTCTGCTACACTAGCAGGAAGGAGACACAACGGCCCGGTCACGAGTAGTTCATCGACAGGTCATATCAACACGAGTTCGCCCCTCAGCGGGGGGGGGTCACACCACAGTTAACTCTCATTAATCAGTAAGCCCAGTTAGCATCACTAACGTAACTTACCAGGGTGTGACATCTCAGTCTAGAGCTGTAGCTAGTTCCATCATGGTCATACAGTACAGTACAGTACAGTAGAGTACAGTAGAGTAGAGTAGAGTAGAGCACAGTACAGTAGAGTACAGTACAGTACAGTAGAGTAGAGCAGAGTAGAGCAGAGTAGAGTAGAGTAGAGTACAGTAGAGTAGAGCACAGTAGAGTAGAGCACAGTAGAGTACAGTAGAGTAGAGCACAGTAGAGCAGAGCAGAGTAGAGTAGAGTAGAGCAGAGTAGAGTAGAGTAGAGTAGAGTAGAGTAGAGCAGAGTACAGTACAGTAGAGTAGAGTAGAGCTCAGTAGAGTAGAGTACAGCAGAGTAGAGTAGAGTAGAGCAGAGTACAGTACAGTAGAGTAGAGCAGAGTAGAGTAGAGTAGAGTAGAGTAGAGTAGAGCAGAGTAGAGCAGAGTACAGTACAGTAGAGTAGAGTAGAGTAGAGCAGAGTAGAGCAGAGTACAGTACAGTAGAGTAGAGTAGAGCAGAGTAGAGTAGAGTAGAGCAGAGTACAGTACAGTACAGTAGAGTAGAGTAGAGCAGAGTAGAGTAGAGTAGAGTAGAGCACAGTAGAGTAGAGTAGAGTAGAGCAGAGTAGAGTAGAGTACAGTACAGTACAGTACAGTAGAGCACAGTACAGTAGAGCAGAGTAGAGCAGAGTAGAGCAGAGTAGAGCAGAGTAGAGCAGAGCAGAGTAGAGTAGAGCACAGTAGAGTAGAGCACAGTAGAGTAGAGCACAGTACAGTACAGTAGAGCAGAGTAGAGTAGAGTAGAGCAGAGTAGAGTAGAGTAGAGCAGAGTAGAGTAGAGTAGAGCAGAGTAGAGTACAGTAGAGTAGAGCACAGTAGAGTAGAGTAGAGTAGAGCAGAGTAGAGTAGAGTACAGTAGAGTAGAGTAGAGCTCAGTAGAGTAGAGTACAGCAGAGTAGAGTAGAGTAGAGTAGAGCAGAGTACAGTACAGTAGAGTAGAGCAGAGTAGAGCAGAGTAGAGTAGAGTAGAGTAGAGCAGAGTAGAGTACAGTAGAGTAGAGCAGAGTAGAGTAGAGTAGAGTAGAGCAGAGTACAGTACAGTAGAGTAGAGTAGAGCAGAGTAGAGCAGAGTACAGTACAGTACAGTAGAGTAGAGTAGAGCAGAGTAGAGTAGAGTAGAGTAGAGCACAGTAGAGTAGAGTAGAGTAGAGCAGAGTAGAGTAGAGTACAGTACAGTACAGTACAGTAGAGCACAGTACAGTAGAGCAGAGTAGAGCAGAGTAGAGTAGAGTAGAGCAGAGTAGAGTAGAGTAGAGCACAGTAGAGTAGAGCACAGTAGAGTAGAGCACAGTACAGTACAGTACAGTAGAGCAGAGTAGAGTAGAGTAGAGCAGAGTAGAGTAGAGCAGAGTAGAGCAGAGTAGAGTACAGTAGAGTAGAGCACAGTAGAGTAGAGTAGAGTAGAGTAGAGCACAGTAGAGTAGAGCACAGTAGAGCACAGTAGAGTAGAGCACAGTAGAGCACAGTAGAGCACAGTAGAGTACAGTAGAGTAGAGCACAGTAGAGCAGAGCAGAGCAGAGTAGAGCACAGTAGAGTAGAGTAGAGTAGAGTAGAGTAGAGCAGAGTAGAGCAGAGTAGAGCAGAGTAGAGTAGAGTAGAGTAGAGCAGAGTAGAGTAGAGTAGAGTACAGTAGAGTACAGTACAGTAGAGTAGAGCGCAGTACAGTAGAGTACAGTACAGTACAGTAGAGTAGGTGGGTTCCTAAGCCTTTTCACTCAGGCCCTTCCAGCATTGGGGAACATCCCTCACCCCCCTGCTTGTGAGCATTGGAGAACATCCCTCACCCCCCTGCTTGTGAGCATTGGGGAACATCCCTCACCCCCCCGGATAGAAAAAAACTCTAAAGTTTCCAAAACTGTCAAAATATTGTCTGTGAGTATAACAGAACTGATATTGCAGGCGAAACCCTGAGGAAAATCCAAACCAGGAAGTGGCTTCTATTTGAAAACTCCATGTTCCATAGCCTCCCTTTGCTGCATTTAAAGGGATATGAACCAGATTCCTTTTCCTATCTCTTCCTCAAGGTGTCAACATTCTTCAAACATAGTTTCAGGCTTTTATTTTGAAAAATGAGCCAGAACGATAACATCTCGTCAAGTGGTCACATGAGTTTTGCTCGCGCAACAGAGTTTGGACAGCCATTGTTTTTCCCTCTCCTACTGTGAAAGACATTTGCGGTTGATATATTATCGATTTATATATTTTAAAAACAACCTGAGGATTGATTATAAAAAACGTTTGACATGTTTCTCTGGACATTATGGAAACCATTTGGAATTTGTCTGCGTTGTAGTGACCGCTCTTTCCTGTGGATTTCTCAGCATAACGCGCCAAACAAACGGGGGTATTTTGGATATAAAAAATAATCTTTATGGAACAAAAGGAACATTTGTTGTCTAACTAGGAGTCTCGTGAGTGAAAACATCCGAAGATCATCAAAGGTAAACGATTAATTTGATTGCTTTTCTGATTTTTGTGACCGAGCTACTTGATGCTAAGTGTACTTAATGTTTTGTCGAGCGATCGATAAACTTACAAATGCTTGGATTGCTTTCGCTGTAAAGCATAATTTCAAAATCTGACACGACAGGTGGATTAATAAAAAGCTAAGCTGTGTTTTCCTATATTGCACTTGTGATTTCATGAACATAAATATTTTTTGTAATATTTATTGAATGTAGCGCTATGCTATTCAGCGGTTGTTGATGACACTTATCCCGTTAACAGGATTGCAGCCATAACAGGTTAACAGGAGAAAGAGCAGGAGAAGAACAGAGCACTAGAGGAGAGGATCAGACTGCTGGAGGAGAGGGTGAGGGGGATGGAGGAGAGGATCAGACTGCTGGAGGAGAGGGTGAGGGGGATGGAGGAGAGGATCAGACTGCTGGAGGAGAGGGTGAGGGGGATGGAGGAGAGGGTGAGGGGGATGGAGGAGAGGGTGAGGGGGATGGAGGAGAGGGTGAGGGGATGGAGGAGAGGGTGAGGGGCTTGGAGGAGAGGGTGAGGGGGATGGAGGAGAGGGTGAGGGGGATGGAGGAGAGGATCAGACTCCTGGAGGAGAGGGTGAGGGGGATGGAGGAGAGGGTGAGGGGGATGGCGTGTGACAGAACACCCCACTAGAGAGCTGGCCACCCCCACAGAGAATCCAGCAGAACAGTCCACCTCAGCCCCTGACCATAGCCTCAACATCACAGCAGAACTGCGAGTAACGCTAGTTTCCTGAATTTCCACCTGTCTGATGTGCCCAGAGTAAACTGCCTGTTACTCAGGCCCAGAAGCTAGGATATGCATATAATTGGTAGATTTGGATAGAAATACTACTGGAAGATCTAATTTCCGCCGCCCAGATTGCAGTTCCTATGGCTTCCAGTAGATGGCAACATTCTTTATACAAGGTTTTAGGCTTGTTTTTTTATTTTTTATTAAGAAGTAAAAATAGTCTTTTTGCGTGCGTGAACGTGGGCGCGCTCTTCGTTCTTTTCCTATTGAACATCTCCGTCTGAAATATTATCGTTTATTTAGATATTAGACAACCTGAGGATTAATAAAAAACATAGTTTGACTCGTTTGGACGAACTTTGCTGGTAACATTTTGGAATCCTTTGTATGAAGGATAATTGAATTCAATGGCGGCAACTAAACAGCGTTTTTTGGGATATAAAGAAGGACTTTATCGAACAAAACGATCATTCATTGTGTAGCTGGGACCCTTGGGATTGCAAATAGAGGAAGATCTTCAAAAGTAAGTGATTTATTTTATCACTTTGTTATTTTGTGACGCCTGTGCTGGTTTGAAAATATGCTAATGTGAGGCGCTGTCCTCAGACAATCGAATGCTATGCTTTCGCCGTAAAGCCTTTTTGAAATCTGACAACGCATACAACTACACACAATACCCCATAATGACATCACAATACCCCATAATGACATCACAATACCCCATAATGACATCACAATACCCCATAATGACAAAGCAAAAACAGGTTCTTAAGAAACATTTGCAAAACAAAAAAAAAGTGGTCTATGTGAGTTAGTTTATACTGGTCTACCTCAAATAGACCGTACTGTTGGCTAACTGGTAGTAAAACATTTCTTTTCGTCCTCTGTTCTACTTGGCCAATGTCACCGGAAGCAGCGGGAAGTATGATTGTGTGTGTGTGAGTCATGTGACATTCTGCTGGGGGACAGCTGTGTGTGTACCGGTCACCTCTCCGAGGCTCATCAACCTCCAATCATTCATACAGACAGGACAGCCGCCTCCTGCCTCCTCCTGCCTCCTCCTGCCTCCTCCTGCCTCCCACAGGGAAGTGGAAAACTATGGCCATCTAACATGAGACATTTAACCTGTGTGTGTTGACAGTATTTGAGTGTATGTTTCTCTCTCCCTCGTCTGTCTGTCTAAGTAAGTAACCTGGTCCTTCTCCAGTAGCAGGGTTGTACAGTCAATGAGGACTTGTTCAAATGGCCTTTCACCCTAGAAACATTCTACAAAAGCATCTCAGCTATTCACTCAATAACAGAGGAGAAAAAAGACGAGAGAGCGAGACTGGAGAAGTGGAGAGGGAGAGCGAGAGCGACTGGAGAAGTGGAGAGGGAGAGAGGGAGAGCGAGAGAGACTGGAGAGGGAGAGAGGGAGAGCGAGAGAGACTGGAGACGGAGAGAGGGAGAGCGAGAGAGACTGGAGAGGGAGAGAGGGAGAGCGAGAGAGACTGGAGAGGGAGAGAGGGAGAGCGAGAGAGACTGGAGAGGGAGAGAGGGAGAGCGAGAGAGAGGGAGAGGGAGAGAGGGAGAGCGAGAGAGACTGGAGAGGGAGAGAGGGAGAGCGAGAGAGACTGGAGAGGGAGAGAGGGAGAGCGAGAGAGACTGGAGAGGGAGAGAGGGAGAGGGAGAGAGGGAGAGCGAGAGAGACTGGAGAGGGAGAGAGGGAGAGCGAGAGAGACTGGAGAGGGAGAGAGGGAGAGGGAGAGCGAGAGAGACTGGAGAGGGAGAGAGGGAGAGCGAGAGAGACTGGAGAGGGAGAGAGGGAAAGCGAGAGAGACTGGAGAAGTGGAGAGAGAGAGAGGGAGAGCGAGAGAGACTGGAGAAGTGGAGAGAGAGAGAGGGAGAGCGAGAGAGACTGGAGAAGTGGAGAGAGAGAGAGGGAGAGCGAGAGAGACTGGAGAAGTGGAGAGGGAGAGCGAGAGAGACTGGAGAAGTGGAGAGGGAGAGCGAGAGAGACTGGAGAAGTGGAGAGGGAGAGCGAGAGAGACTGGAGAAGTGGAGAGTCAGGGAGAGACTGGAGAATAGAGATTGCCTGATTTATCGGCATGGCCGATTTCAAGTTTTCATAACAATCGGTAATCGGCATTTTTGGACGCCGATTATGTCCGATTACATTGCACTCGAAGAGGAGACCGTGTGGCAGGCTGACCCCGTTACGCGAGTGCAGCAAGGAGCCACGGTAAGGTGCTAGCTAGCATTAAACTTATCTTATAAAAAACAATCAATCTTCACATAATCACTAGTTAACCTAGTAATATCGTCAACCATGTGTAGTTTAACTAGCTTGTCCTGAGTTGCATAAAATCAATGCGGTGTCTGTTAATTTATCATCGAATCACAGTCTACTTAAATCATCCCCCGTTTGGCGAAGTTGAACAAAAGCGCATTCACGAAAAAAGCACAATCGTTGCACGACTGTACCTAACCATAAACATCAATGCCTTTCTTAAAATCAATACACAGAAGTATATATTTTTTAAACCTTCATATTTAGTGTAAAGGAATTCATGTTAGCAGGCAATATTAACTAGGCAAATTGTGTCACTTCTCTTGCGTTCTGTGCAACAGAGTCGGGGTATATGCAGCAGTTTGGGCCGCCTGGCTCGTGGCGAACTGTGTGAAGACCATTTCTTCCAAACAAAGAACGCAATTAATTTGCCAGAATTTTACATAATTATGACATAACATTGTAGGTTGTGCAATGTGACAGCAATATTTAGACTTGCCACCCGTTAGATAAAAGACGGAAAATACGGAACGGTTCCGTATTTCACTGAAAGAAGCAGAGTTTTGTTTTAGAAATGATAGTTTCCGGATTTGACCATTATTAATAACCAAAAGCTCGTATTTCTGTGTGTTATTATGTTATAATTAAGTCTATGATTTGCTATTTGATAGAGCAGTTGACTGAGCGGTGGTAGGCAGCAGAAGGCTCGTAAGCATTCAGTCAAACAGCACTTTCCTGCGTTTTGCCAGCAGCTCTTCGCTGTGCTTCAAGCATTGAGCTGTTTATGACTTCAAGCCTATCAACTCCCGAGATTAGGCTGGTGTAACCGATGTGAAATGGCTAGCTAGTTAGCGGGGTGCGCGCTAATAGCGTTTCAATCGGTGACGTCACTCGATTCTGAGACTTGCAGAGCAAGGGGACCAACTACTCCAAGGGCCGCGGCTTTTGTGGAGCGATGGGTAACGCTGCTTCGAGGGTGGCTGTTGTCGATGTGTTCCTGGTTTGAGCCCAGGTAGGAGCGAGGAGAGGGACGGAAGCTATACTGTTACACTGGCAATACTAAAGTGCCTATAAGAACATCCAATAGTCAAAGGTATATGAAATACAAATGGTAGAGAGAAATAGTCCTATAATAACTACAACCTAAAACTTCTTACCTGAGAATATTGAAGACTCATGTTAAAAGGAACCACCAGCTTTCATATGTTCTCATGTTCTGAGCAAGGAACTTAAACGTTAGCTTTCTTACATGGCACATATTGCACTTTTACTTTCTTCTCCAACACTTTGTTTTTGCATTATTTAAACCTAATTGAACATGTTTCATTATTTATTTGAGGCTAAATTGATTTTATTTATGTATTTTAAAATAAGTGTTCATTCAGTATTGTTGTAATTGTCATTATTACAAATATATAA
>NC_074697.1:14422932-14448193 GCF_029448725.1 Salvelinus fontinalis | reverse complement strand
AGAGACTGGAGAAGTGGAGGGAAGAGGAGACTGGGAAGTGGTGGGAGGAGAGAGAGACTGAGAGAAGTGGAGGGAGGGAGAGAGAGACTAGAGAAGTGGAGGGAGGGAGAGAGACTAGAGAAGTGGAGGGAGGGGAGAGAGAGACTAGAGAAGTGGAGGGAGGGAGAGAGAGACTGAGAAGTGGAGGGAGGGAGGAGAGAGACTGGAGAAGTGGAGGGAGGAGAGAGACTGAGAAGTGGAGGGAGGGAGAGAGAGACTAGGAGAAGTGGAGGGAGGGAGAGAGAGACTAGAGAAGTGGAGGGAGGAGAGAGAGAGACTAGAGAAGTGGAGGGAGGGAGAGAGAGACTAGAGAAGTGGAGGGAGGGAGAGAGAGACTAGAGAAGTGGAGGGAGGGAGAGAGAGACTAGAGAAGTGGAGGGAGGGAGAGAGAGACTAGAGAAGTGGAGGGAGGGAGAGAGAGACTAGAGAAGTGGAGGGAGAGAGAGAGAGACTAGAGAAGTGGAGGGAGGGAGAGAGAGACTGGAGAAGTGGAGGGAGGGAGAGAGAGACTAGAGAAGTGGAGGGAGGGAGAGAGAGACTAGAGAAGTGGAGGGAGGGAGAGAGAGACTAGAGGAAGTGGAGGGAGGGAGAGAGAGACTAGAGAAGTGGAGGGAGGGAGAGAGAGACTGAGAAGTGAGGGAGGGAGAGAGAGATGAGAAGTGGAGGGAGGGAGAGAGAGACTAGAGAAGTGGAGGGAGGGAGAGAGAGACTAGAGAAGTGGAGGGAGGGAGAGAGAGAGGGAGGGAGAGAGAGACTAGAGAAGTGGAGGGAGGGAGAGAGAGACTGGAGAAGTGGAGGGGGGAGGAGAGAGAGACTGGAGAAGTGGAGGGAGGGAGAGAGAGAGACTAGAGAAGTGGAGGGAGGGAGAGAGAGAGACTAGAGAAGTGGAGGGAGGGAGAGAGAGACTGGAGAAGTGGAGGGAGGGAGAGAGAGACTGGAAGTGGAGGGAGGGAGAGAGAGACTGGAGAAGTGGAGGGAGGGAGAGAGAGAGACTAGAGAAGTGGAGGGAGGGAGAGAGAGACTAGAGAAGTGGAGGGAGGGAGAGAGAGACTAGAGAAGTGGAGGGAGGGAGAGAGAGACTAGAGAAGTGGAGGGAGGGAGAGAGAGACTAGAGAAGTGGAGGGAGGGAGAGAGAGACTAGAGAAGTGGAGGGAGGGAGAGAGAGAGACTAGAGAAGTGGAGGGAGGGAGAGAGAGACTGGAGAAGTGGAGGGAGGGAGAGAGAGAGACTGGAGAAGTGGAGGGAGGGAGAGAGAGAGACTGGAGAAGTGGAGGGAGAGAGAGAGAGAGAGACTGGAGAAGTGGAGGGAGGGAGAGAGAGACTGGAGAAGTGGAGGGAGGGAGAGAGAGACTGGAGAAGTGGAGGGAGGGAGAGAGAGACTAGAGAAGTGGAGGGAGGGAGAGAGAGACTAGAGAAGTGGAGGGAGGGAGAGAGAGAGACTGGAGAAGTGGAGGGAGGGAGGGAGAGACTGGAGAAGTGGAGGGAGGGAGAGAGAGACTAGAGAAGTGGAGGGAGGGAGAGACTAGAGAAGTGGAGGGAGGGAGAGAGAGACTGGAGAAGTGGAGGGAGGGAGAGAGAGAGGAAAGCATGCTAGCGTGAGCCATAACACGAGAGAAAAGGTTTAGAAAAAAAGAAAACAAAGGCAAGGAGATGAGAAAAACAAGAAGGAGGGGAGAGGAGAGAGAATAGGAGGGAGGGTGATCAGTATGGTAGGACATCCTGTGTGAATGGCCCTGAGGACGACACACAAACAATCTCAGAGAGCCTTATGTACTGCATTCGGGTACATAGTGTCCTTGTGTGCACAATGTGACCCTCCACACCCCTTGAGAGGATGCTGCATGCCTGGGGTGGAGAAGAGAGAGAGAGCAACAGACAGACAGAGAGCGACAGAGAGAGAGAGCGACACAGAGAGCGATTCTCTGGATGTTCTTGACAGATTTCAGACACAGAAGCTGCTTCTCCTACAATTGTTACCCTGTTATACACACACCGCCTGCAGGGTCTACATCCCCAGCCATTATAATACTGCATTTGGGTTCTCCTGCTTCTCTGTAGATGAGGACTGATATGAAAGATTTGATTCTGACTAACTGGGGGAAGGAGGGAGGGAGACAGTGGATGAGGGAGAAAGCACGTGAAGAGAGGAGGGGATGGCGGAGGATGAGGAAGAGTGACAGAGCGCGCGAGAAAGAGAGAGCGCGAGAAAGAGGGTATATATGAAAGCTTTAGAGTACATTTGACAAGGCCTGGAGAGGAGAGGAACGAGAGAGAGGAGAGTCTTAGTAGCTAGGAGCTAGTTAAGTCGAAAATGTCTTTCCTCAGGGCCGTGGGGTGAGACAGGGATGCAGCTTAAGCCCCACCCTCTTCAACATATATGTACCAACTAATTGGCGAGGGCACTAGAACAGTCTGCAGCACCCGGCCTCACCCTACTAGAATCTGAAGTCAAATGTCTACTGTTTGCTGATGATCTGGTGCTTCTGTCCCCAACCAAGGAAGGCCTACAGCAGCACCTAGATCTTCTGCACAGATTCCGTCTGACCTGGGCCCTGACAGACCTGGGCCCTGACAGTAAATCTCAGTAAGACCAAAATAATGGTGTTCCAGAAAAGGTCCAGTTTCCAGGACCACAAATACAAATTCCATCTAGACACCGTTGCCCTAGAGCACACAAAAAACTATACATACCTCGGCCTAAACATCAGAGCCACAGGTAACTTCCACAAAGCTGTGAATGATCTGAGAGACAAGGCAAGAAGGGCCTTCTATGCCATCAAAAGGAACATAAAATTCGACATACTAATTAGGATCTGGCTAAAAATACTTGAATCAATTATAGAACCCATTGCCCTTTATGGTTGTGAGGTCTGGGGTCCGCTCACCAACCAAGAATTCACAAAATGGGACAAACACCAGATTGAGACTCTGCTGCAGTATTCTGAATAATATCCCCTGTGAACAACATAGAACACCAAATACTGCATGCAGAGCAGAATTAGGCCGATACCCGTTAACCTCTTGGAAATAGGGGGCGCCATTTTCACTTCTGGATAAAATCGTGCCCAATTTAAACATTGTTTAAATTGGGCACGATTCGTACTCTGTCCTAGATCATATGATATGCATATTATTATTACTATTGGATAGAAAACACTCTGAAGTTTCTAAAACTGTTTGAATTATATCTGTGAGTAAAACAGAACTCATTTGGCAGGCAAACTTCCAAACAGGAAGTGAAAATTCTGAAATGGGTCTCTGTGAAAGGCATTGCCTATTCAATTGCCTTGTATTTATGGATCTGTATGCACTTCATACGCCTTCCACTAGATGTCAACAGGCAGTAGAACGTGGAATGAAGTGTCTAGCCTTTTGTGGGACCGGATGGGAGTCGTTGGAGTGAGAGGTCAGCCATATTGGTAGTACTTGGCTACGCACTTCGGTTTGTCATATCGTCGTCTGCAATGCGTTAAGTAGACACGAAGAAAATGCTCCGTCTGGGACGTTATTGGATATATTTGTGAAAAACATCCTAAAGATGGATTCTCAACTGAGTTTGACCAGTTTATTCGACAATTTTTATTATGATTTTGAATTTTTCGTTCAAGCATAAAATCTTCATGGACACGTGAGCTCCACCATGCTAGCCAAAGTTGCTAATTCGACAGAAGAAATCGACATTCTAAAACAGAACAACGATTTATTGTGGAACTAGGATTCCTGGCACTGCATTCTGATGAAAGTTCAAAGGTAAGGGAATATTTATGATGTTATTTCGTATTTTTGTGGACTCTTTGGACTCCAACATGAGCACTGTCTCAGATTACTGGATGCTGTGCTTTGTACTAAAGTTATTTTTTTAAATCTAACACAGCGGTTGCATTAAGAACCAGTGTATCTTTAATTATGTGTATTTTTTCAGCAAAGTTTATGAGTTTTTCGGTTAGATTGCTGTCTAAAATTTCTCCGGACATTTTGTTGCCATTTGTGACCATGGCTGCAATGTAAAACCCCGATTTGTAGCTATAAATATAAACATTTTCAAACAAAACATAAATGTATTGTATAACATGATGTCATAAGACTGTCATCTGATGAAGTTGTTCAAAGGTTAGTGATTCATTTTATCTCTAATTGTGGGTTTTGTGAAAGCTATCTTTGCGGTGAAAAAATGTTGTTGTGTGTTGGGCTATTGTGGTGAGCTAACATAAATATATGTTGTTTTTTCGCTGTAAAACATTTAAAAAATGGGACATGTTGGCTGGATTCACAAGATGTTTATCTTTCATTTGCTGTATTGGACTTGTGGTTTCATGAAATTATATGATATCCCTGTGGCGCTAGGCTAGGCTAGGCTAGGCTAGGCTAGGCTAGTCAGCGTTTCTGATGAGGATGATCCCGGATCCGGGATGGGGGGTCCGTAGAGGTTTTAATGACCAAAATCCAGAAAAGAGAAAAGTTCAATTCTACAACCACCTAAAAGGAAGCGATTCCCAAACCTTCCATAACAAAGCCATCACCTACAGAGAGATGAACCTGGAGAAGAGTCCCCTAATCCAGCTGGTCCTGGGGCTCTGTTCACAAACAGACCCCACAGAGCCCCAGGACAGCAACACAATCTGACCCAACCAAATCATGAGAAAACAAAAAGATCATTATTTCCAAAGTGTTAAGTAATTAACAACAAAACAGAGCAAACTAGAATGCTATTTGTCCTAAACAGAGAGTACACAGTGGCAGAATACCTGACCACTGTGACTGACCCAAACTTAAGGAAAGCTTTGACTATGTACAGACTCAGTGAACATAGCCTTGCTATTGAGAAAGGCCGCCGTAGGCAGACCTGGCTCTCAAGAGAAAGAGATGCAGAGATGCATATAAACTTTATATTTGACAAATTAGCCTCCTTGGCTAATCTAAAGAAGCATAAAGAGCAAAGCAGAAATAACAGATAAGGACAAATGGTTTGATAATGATTGCAACAATCTAAGAAAGTCATTGAGAAATATATCTAATCAAAAACACAGCGAACCAGACAACAAAAATATACACCTTCAATATGGGGAAACACTGAAGCAATACAAACACACCCTAAGAACAAAGGAACAGCACATTAGAAATCAGCTGGATGGAATTGAGGAATCCATAGAATCAAACCACTTCTGGGAGACTTGGAATAAATTAAACAAACCTCATCATGAGGAACTGGCTGTCCAACATGGAGATATGTGCTAGCCCTACCCGGGCTTGAACCAGGGACCCTCTGCACACATCGACAACAGTCACCCACGAAGCATCGTTACCCATCGTGCCACAAAAGCCGCGGCCCTTGCAGAGCAAGGGGAACAGCTACTTCAAGGACTCAGAGCGAGTGACGTCGCCGATTTAAACACTATTAGCGCGCACCACCGCTAACTAGCTAGCCATTTCATATCGGTTATATATATATATATATTATTGTTTCTATATGTATACTTTGACAATGTAAGTAATAATGAACTTGCCATGTCAATAAAGTCAATTGAATTGAGAGAGACACAGACAGACACAAAGAGACAGAGACACAAAGAGACAAACAGAGACAAACAGAGACAAACAGAGACAAACAGAGACAAACAGAGACAAACAGAGACAAACAGAGACAAACAGAGACAAACAGAGAGAGGAGACAGAGGGGAGGAAGAGTTGAGTGCTTCTGTGAGTGGATAGTGCTGAGAAGAGGAGAAGAAAGAACGAAAGAAAAGAGATGAAAAGAAGACAGAGGAAATGAGAGCTGGAAAGGTTTGTTCATTCAGGCAGGGAGAGAGAGAGAGAGAGAGAGAGAGAGAGAGAGAGAGAGAGACAGAGAGAGAGAGAGAGAGAGAGACAGAGAGAGAGAGAGAGAGAGAGGCGGAGAGAGAGAGAGAGAGAGAGGCGGAGAGAGAGAGAGAGAGAGGCGGAGAGAGAGAGAGAGAGAGAGGCGGAGAGAGAGAGAGAGAGAGAGAGAGAGAGAGAGAGAGAGAGAGAGAGAGAGGCGGAGAGAGAGAGAGAGAGAGGCGGAGAGAGAGAGAGAGAGAGGCGGAGAGAGAGAGAGGCGGAGAGAGAGAGAGAGAGAGGCGGAGAGAGAGAGAGAGAGAGGCGGAGAGAGAGAGAGGCGGAGAGAGAGAGAGAGAGAGAGGCGGAGAGAGAGAGAGAGAGGCGGAGAGAGAGAGAGAGAGAGAGAGAGAGAGAGAGAGAGAGAGAGAGAGAGAGAGAGAGAGAGAGAGAGAGAGAGAGAGAGAGAGAGGCGGAGAGAGAGAGAGAGAGAGAGAGAGAGAGGCGGAGAGAGAGAGAGAGAGAGAGAGAGAGAGAGAGGCGGAGAGAGAGAGAGGCGGAGAGAGAGAGAGAGAGAGAGTGTGTTTTTAGTGTCTGCCAGGAACATGGCTGTGGGCTACCTCTGTACCTCCCCCCCACACACACACTTACTCGCTACCTCTCCCCCCCTCCCTCTCTATCCAGGCTTACGGTACACGTGGCCCAAAGCCGATTATGTTCCTGACATCACCGTG
The DNA here is from genome assembly GCF_029448725.1 of Salvelinus fontinalis. Taxonomy (NCBI): domain Eukaryota; kingdom Metazoa; phylum Chordata; class Actinopteri; order Salmoniformes; family Salmonidae; genus Salvelinus; species Salvelinus fontinalis. The sequence continues at coordinate 14,441,627 of NC_074697.1, read as the reverse complement.
CCAGATGTTGACGACTAAAATAGCAACAACAATAATGGTCCCTCAGGGACCGAGTCTAAATAGAACAACGGGTTCAGCAAAAACACCTCAACTCTACAATGTTCCTTTACAGGCTTTACAAAACCCTCAAACTTCTACATCTCACCCCTTCAGGGAAGACTGGCCCCCATCACCTCCATGGCATGTCTCTCCTTTACACTTCTCTGCTCTCTCTCTAATACCACAACCCACAGTTCCTCTTCATTACCTCATCCAGAAACCATCTAGTCTTCATTACCTCATCCAGAAACCATCTAGTCCTCATTACCTCATCCAGAAACCAGCTAGTCCTCATTACCTCATCCAGAAACCAGCTAGTCCTCATTACCTCATCCAGAAACCAGCTAGTCCTCATTACCTCATCCAGAAACCAGCTAGTCCTCATTACCTCATCCAGAAACCAGCTAGTCCTCATTACCTCATCCAGAAACCAGCTAGTCCTCATTACCTCATCCAGAAACCAGCTAGTCCTCATTACCTCATCCAGAAACCAGCTAGTCCTCATTACCTCATCCAGAAACTATCTAGTCCTCATTACCTCATCCAGAAACCATCAACCGTCTTGGGGCGGCAGGGTAGCCTAGTGGTTAGAGCGTTGGACTAGTAACCGAAAGGTTGCAAGTTCAAATCCCCAAGCTGACAAGGTACAAATCTGTCGTTCTGCCCCTGAACAGGCAGTTAACCCACTGTTCCCCAGTAGGCCGTCATTGAAAATAAGAATTTGTTCTTAACTGACTTGCCTAGTTAAATAAAGGTAAAATAAAAAAATACCTCATCCAGAAACCATCTAGTCCTCATTACCTCATCCAGAAACCAGCTAGTCCTCATTACCTCATCCAGAAACCAGCTAGTCCTCATTACCTCATCCAGAAACCAGCTAGTCTTCATTACCTCATCCAGAAACCAGCTAGTCCTCATTACCTCATCCAGAAACCAGCTAGTCCTCATTACCTCATCCAGAAACCAGCTAGTCCTCATTACCTCATCCAGAAACCAGCTAGTCCTCATTACCTCATCCAGAAACCAGCTAGTCCTCATTACCTCATCCAGAAACCAGCTAGTCCTCATTACCTCATCCAGAAACCAGCTAGTCTTCATTACCTCATCCAGAAACCAGCTAGTCCTCATTACCTCATCCAGAAACCAGCTAGTCCTCATTACCTCATCCAGAAACCAGCTAGTCCTCATTACCTCATCCAGAAACCAGCTAGTCCTCATTACCTCATCCAGAAACCAGCTAGTCCTCATTACCTCATCCAGAAACCAGCTAGTCCTCATTACCTCATCCAGAAACCAGCTAGTCCTCATTACCTCATCCAGAAACCAGCTAGTCCTCATTACCTCATCCAGAAACCAGCTAGTCCTCATTACCTCATCCAGAAACCAGCTAGTCCTCATTACCTCATCCAGAAACCAGCTAGTCCTCATGACCTCATCCAGAAACCAGCTAGTCCTCATTACCTCATCCAGAAACCAGCTAGTCCTCATTACCTCATCCAGAAACCAGCTAGTCCTCATTACCTCATCCAGAAACCAGCTAGTCCTCATTACCTCATCCAGAAACCATCTAGTCTTCATTACCTCATCCAGAAACCATCTAGTCCTCATTACCTCATCCAGAAACCATCTAGTCCTCATTACCTCATCCAGAAACCAGCTAGTCCTCATTACCTCATCCAGAAACCATCTAGTCCTCATTACCTCATCCAGAAACCTAAACCATCTAGTCCTCATTACCTCATCCAGAAACCAGCTAGTCCTCATTACCTCATCCAGAAACCAGCTAGTCCTCATTACCTCATCCAGAAACCAGCTAGTCCTCATTACCTCATCCAGAAACCACCTAGTCCTCATTACCTCATCCAGAGACCTAAACCATCTAGTCCTCATTACCTCATCCAGAAACCATCTAGTCCTCATTACCTCATCCAGAAACCATCTAGTCCTCATTACCTCATCCAGAAACCAGCTAGTCCTCATTACCTCATCCAGAAACCAGCTAGTCCTCATTACCTCATCCAGAAACCAGCTAGTCCTCATTACCTCATCCAGAAACCATCTAGTCCTCATTACCTCATCCAGAAACCTAAACCATCTAGTCCTCATTACCTCATCCAGAAACCAGCTAGTCCTCATTACCTCATCCAGAAACCAGCTAGTCCTCATTACCTCATCCAGAAACCAGCTAGTCCTCATTACCTCATCCAGAAACCAGCTAGTCCTCATTACCTCATCCAGAAACCAGCTAGTCCTCATTACCTCATCCAGAAACCACCTAGTCCTCATTACCTCATCCAGAGACCTAAACCATCTAGTCCTCATTACCTCATCCAGAAACCATCTAGTCCTCATTACCTCATCCAGAAACCAGCTAGTCCTCATTACCTCATCCAGAAACCAGCTAGTCCTCATTACCTCATCCAGAAACCAGCTAGTCCTCATTACCTCATCCAGAAACCAGCTAGTCCTCATTACCTCATCCAGAAACTATCTAGTCCTCATTACCTCATCCAGAAACCATCAACCGTCTTGGGGCGGCAGGGTAGCCTAGTGGTTAGAGCGTTGGACTAGTAACCGAAAGGTTGCAAGTTCAAATCCCCAAGCTGACAAGGTACAAATCTGTCGTTCTGCCCCTGAACAGGCAGTTAACCCACTGTTCCCCAGTAGGCCGTCATTGAAAATAAGAATTTGTTCTTAACTGACTTGCCTAGTTAAATAAAGGTAAAATAAAAAAATACCTCATCCAGAAACCATCTAGTCCTCATTACCTCATCCAGAAACCAGCTAGTCCTCATTACCTCATCCAGAAACCAGCTAGTCCTCATTACCTCATCCAGAAACCAGCTAGTCTTCATTACCTCATCCAGAAACCAGCTAGTCCTCATTACCTCATCCAGAAACCAGCTAGTCCTCATTACCTCATCCAGAAACCAGCTAGTCCTCATTACCTCATCCAGAAACCAGCTAGTCCTCATTACCTCATCCAGAAACCAGCTAGTCCTCATTACCTCATCCAGAAACCAGCTAGTCCTCATTACCTCATCCAGAAACCAGCTAGTCCTCATTACCTCATCCAGAAACCAGCTAGTCCTCATTACCTCATCCAGAAACCAGCTAGTCCTCATTACCTCATCCAGAAACCAGCTAGTCCTCATTACCTCATCCAGAAACCAGCTAGTCCTCATGACCTCATCCAGAAACCAGCTAGTCCTCATTACCTCATCCAGAAACCAGCTAGTCCTCATTACCTCATCCAGAAACCAGCTAGTCCTCATTACCTCATCCAGAAACCAGCTAGTCCTCATTACCTCATCCAGAAAACATCTAGTCTTCATTACCTCATCCAGAAACCATCTAGTCCTCATTACCTCATCCAGAAACCATCTAGTCCTCATTACCTCATCCAGAAACCAGCTAGTCCTCATTACCTCATCCAGAAACCATCTAGTCCTCATTACCTCATCCAGAAACCACCTAGTCCTCATTACCTCATCCAGAAACCTAAACCATCTAGTCCTCATTACCTCATCCAGAAACCAGCTAGTCCTCATTACCTCATCCAGAAACCAGCTAGTCCTCATTACCTCATCCAGAAACCAGCTAGTCCTCATTACCTCATCCAGAAACCAGCTAGTCCTCATTACCTCATCCAGAAACCACCTAGTCCTCATTACCTCATCCAGAGACCTAAACCATCTAGTCCTCATTACCTCATCCAGAAACCATCTAGTCCTCATTACCTCATCCAGAAACCATCTAGTCCTCATTACCTCATCCAGAAACCAGCTAGTCCTCATTACCTCATCCAGAAACCAGCTAGTCCTCATTACCTCATCCAGAAACCAGCTAGTCCTCATTACCTCATCCAGAAACCAGCTAGTCCTCATTACCTCATCCAGAAACCTAAACCATCTAGTCCTCATTACCTCATCCAGAAACCTAAACCATCTAGTCCTCATTACCTCATCCAGAAACCAGCTAGTCCTCATTACCTCATCCAGAAACCATCTAGTCCTCATTACCTCATCCAGAAACCAGCTAGTCCTCATTACCTCATCCAGAAACCTAAACCATCTAGTCCTCATTACCTCATCCAGAAACCATCTAGTCCTCATTACCTCATCCAGAAACCATCTAGTCCTCATTACCTCATCCAGAAACCAGCTAGTCTTCATTACCTCATCCAGAAACCAGCTAGTCCTCATTACCTCATCCAGAAACCAGCTAGTCCTCATTACCTCATCCAGAAACCTAAACCATCTAGTCCTCATTACCTCATCCAGAAACCTAAACCATCTAGTCTTCATTACCTCATCCAGAAACCATCTAGTCTTCATTACCTCATCCAGAAACCAGTTAGTCCTCATTACCTCATCCAGAAACCAGCTAGTCCTCATTACCTCATCCAGAAACCTAAACCATCTAGTCTTCATTACCTCATCCAGAAACCATCTAGTCCTCATTACCTCATCCAGAAACCAGCTAGTCCTCATTACCTCATCCAGAAACCAGTTAGTCCTCATTACCTCATCCAGAAACCTAAACCATCTAGTCTTCATTACCTCATCCAGAAACCATCTAGTCCTCATTACCTCATCCAGAAACCATCTAGTCCTCATTACCTCATCCAGAAACCATCTAGTCCTCATTACCTCATCCAGAAACCAGCTAGTCCTCATTACCTCATCCAGAAACCATCTAGTCTTCATTACCTCATCCAGAAACCAACTAGTCTTCAGTACCTCATCCAGAAACCAGTTAGTCCTCATTACCTCATCCAGAAACCAGTTAGTCCTCATTACCTCATCCAGAAACCTAAACCATCTAGTCTTCATTACCTCATCCAGAAACCATCTAGTCCTCATTACCTCATCCAGAAACCAGCTAGTCCTCATTACCTCATCCAGAAACCAGTTAGTCCTCATTACCTCATCCAGAAACCTAAACCATCTAGTCTTCATTACCTCATCCAGAAACCATCTAGTCCTCATTACCTCATCCAGAAACCATCTAGTCCTCATTACCTCATCCAGAAACCATCTAGTCCTCATTACCTCATCCAGAAACCAGCTAGTCCTCATTACCTCATCCAGAAACCATCTAGTCCTCATTACCTCATCCAGAAACCAGCTAGTCCTCATTACCTCATCCAGAAACCAGCTAGTCCTCATTACCTCATCCAGAAACCACCTAGTCCTCATTACCTCATCCAGAAACCAGCTAGTCCTCATTACCTCATCCAGAAACCTAAACCAGCTAGTCCTCATTACCTCATCCAGAAACCAGCTAGTCCTCATTACCTCATCCAGAAACCAGCTAGTCCTCATTACCTCACCCAGAAACCAGTTAGTCCTCATTACCTCATCCAGAAACCTAAACCAGCTAGTCCTCATTACCTCATCCAGAAACCAGTTAGTCCTCATTACCTCATCCAGAAACCAGCTAGTCCTCATTACCTCATCCAGAAACCAGCTAGTCCTAATTACCACATCCAGAAACCTAAACCAGCTAGTCTTCATTACCTCATCCAGAAACCTAAACCATCTAGTCTTCATTACCTCACCCAGAAACCATCTAGTCCTCATTACCTCATCCAGAAACCAGCTAGTCCTCATTACCTCATCCAGAAACCTAAACCATCTAGTCCTCATTACCTCATCCAGAAACCTAAACCATCTAGTCCTCATTACCTCATCCAGAAACCAGCTAGTCCTCATTACCTCATCCTGAAACCATCTAGTCCTCATTACCTCATCCAGAAACCATCTAGTCCTCATTACCTCATCCAGAAACCTAAACCATCTAGTCCTCATTACCTCATCCAGAAACCATCTAGTCCTCATTACCTCATCCAGAAACCATCTAGTCCTCATTACCTCATCCAGAAACCAGTTAGTCCTCATTACCTCATCCAGAAACCAGCTAGTCCTCATTACCTCATCCAGAAACCTAAACCATCTAGTCTTCATTACCTCATCCAGAAACCATCTAGTCCTCATTACCTCATCCAGAAACCAGCTAGTCCTCATTACCTCATCCAGAAACCAGTTAGTCCTCATTACCTCATCCAGAAACCTAAACCATCTAGTCTTCATTACCTCATCCAGAAACCATCTAGTCCTCATTACCTCATCCAGAAACCATCTAGTCCTCATTACCTCATCCAGAAACCATCTAGTCCTCATTACCTCATCCAGAAACCAGCTAGTCCTCATTACCTCATCCAGAAACCATCTAGTCTTCATTACCTCATCCAGAAACCAACTAGTCTTCAGTACCTCATCCAGAAACCAGTTAGTCCTCATTACCTCATCCAGAAACCAGTTAGTCCTCATTACCTCATCCAGAAACCTAAACCATCTAGTCTTCATTACCTCATCCAGAAACCATCTAGTCCTCATTACCTCATCCAGAAACCAGCTAGTCCTCATTACCTCATCCAGAAACCAGTTAGTCCTCATTACCTCATCCAGAAACCTAAACCATCTAGTCTTCATTACCTCATCCAGAAACCATCTAGTCCTCATTACCTCATCCAGAAACCATCTAGTCCTCATTACCTCATCCAGAAACCATCTAGTCCTCATTACCTCATCCAGAAACCAGCTAGTCCTCATTACCTCATCCAGAAACCATCTAGTCCTCATTACCTCATCCAGAAACCAGCTAGTCCTCATTACCTCATCCAGAAACCAGCTAGTCCTCATTACCTCATCCAGAAACCACCTAGTCCTCATTACCTCATCCAGAAACCAGCTAGTCCTCATTACCTCATCCAGAAACCTAAACCAGCTAGTCCTCATTACCTCATCCAGAAACCAGCTAGTCCTCATTACCTCATCCAGAAACCAGCTAGTCCTCATTACCTCACCCAGAAACCAGTTAGTCCTCATTACCTCATCCAGAAACCTAAACCAGCTAGTCCTCATTACCTCATCCAGAAACCAGTTAGTCCTCATTACCTCATCCAGAAACCAGCTAGTCCTCATTACCTCATCCAGAAACCAGCTAGTCCTAATTACCACATCCAGAAACCTAAACCAGCTAGTCTTCATTACCTCATCCAGAAACCTAAACCATCTAGTCTTCATTACCTCACCCAGAAACCATCTAGTCCTCATTACCTCATCCAGAAACCAGCTAGTCCTCATTACCTCATCCAGAAACCTAAACCATCTAGTCCTCATTACCTCATCCAGAAACCTAAACCATCTAGTCCTCATTACCTCATCCAGAAACCAGCTAGTCCTCATTACCTCATCCTGAAACCATCTAGTCCTCATTACCTCATCCAGAAACCATCTAGTCCTCATTACCTCATCCAGAAACCTAAACCATCTAGTCCTCATTACCTCATCCAGAAACCATCTAGTCCTCATTACCTCATCCAGAAACCATCTAGTCCTCATTACCTCATCCAGAAACCAGCTAGTCTTCATTACCTCATCCAGAAACCAGCTAGTCCTCATTACCTCATCCAGAAACCAGCTAGTCCTCATTACCTCATCCAGAAACCTAAACCATCTAGTCCTCATTACCTCATCCAGAAACCTAAACCATCTAGTCTTCATTACCTCATCCAGAAACCATCTAGTCTTCATTACCTCATCCAGAAACCAGTTAGTCCTCATTACCTCATCCAGAAACCAGCTAGTCCTCATTACCTCATCCAGAAACCTAAACCATCTAGTCTTCATTACCTCATCCAGAAACCATCTAGTCCTCATTACCTCATCCAGAAACCAGCTAGTCCTCATTACCTCATCCAGAAACCAGCTAGTCCTCATTACCTCATCCAGAAACCTAAACCATCTAGTCTTCATTACCTCATCCAGAAACCATCTAGTCCTCATTACCTCATCCAGAAACCATCTAGTCCTCATTACCTCATCCAGAAACCATCTAGTCCTCATTACCTCATCCAGAAACCAGCTAGTCCTCATTACCTCATCCAGAAACCATCTAGTCCTCATTACCTCATCCAGAAACCAGTTAGTCCTCATTACCTCATCCAGAAACCAGCTAGTCCTCATTACCTCATCCAGAAACCAGCTAGTCCTAATTACCACATCCAGAAACCTAAACCAGCTAGTCTTCATTACCTCATCCAGAAACCTAAACCATCTAGTCTTCATTACCTCACCCAGAAACCATCTAGTCCTCATTACCTCATCCAGAAACCAGCTAGTCCTCATTACCTCATCCAGAAACCTAAACCATCTAGTCCTCATTACCTCATCCAGAAACCTAAACCATCTAGTCCTCATTACCTCATCCAGAAACCAGCTAGTCCTCATTACCTCATCCTGAAACCATCTAGTCCTCATTACCTCATCCAGAAACCATCTAGTCCTCATTACCTCATCCAGAAACCTAAACCATCTAGTCCTCATTACCTCATCCAGAAACCATCTAGTCCTCATTACCTCATCCAGAAACCATCTAGTCCTCATTACCTCATCCAGAAACCAGCTAGTCTTCATTACCTCATCCAGAAACCAGCTAGTCCTCATTACCTCATCCAGAAACCAGCTAGTCCTCATTACCTCATCCAGAAACCTAAACCATCTAGTCCTCATTACCTCATCCAGAAACCTAAACCATCTAGTCTTCATTACCTCATCCAGAAACCATCTAGTCTTCATTACCTCATCCAGAAACCAGTTAGTCCTCATTACCTCATCCAGAAACCAGCTAGTCCTCATTACCTCATCCAGAAACCTAAACCATCTAGTCTTCATTACCTCATCCAGAAACCATCTAGTCCTCATTACCTCATCCAGAAACCAGCTAGTCCTCATTACCTCATCCAGAAACCAGCTAGTCCTCATTACCTCATCCAGAAACCTAAACCATCTAGTCTTCATTACCTCATCCAGAAACCATCTAGTCCTCATTACCTCATCCAGAAACCATCTAGTCCTCATTACCTCATCCAGAAACCATCTAGTCCTCATTACCTCATCCAGAAACCAGCTAGTCCTCATTACCTCATCCAGAAACCATCTAGTCCTCATTACCTCATCCAGAAACCAGCTAGTCCTCATTACCTCATCCAGAAACCAGCTAGTCCTCATTACCTCATCCAGAAACCACCTAGTCCTCATTACCTCATCCAGAAACCAGCTAGTCCTCATTACCTCATCCAGAAACCTAAACCATCTAGTCTTCATTACCTCACCCAGAAACCATCTAGTCCTCATTACCTCATCCAGAAACCAGCTAGTCCTCATTACCTCATCCAGAAACCTAAACCATCTAGTCCTCATTACCTCACCCAGAAACCTAAACCATCTAGTCCTCATTACCTCATCCAGAAACCAGCTAGTCCTCATTACCTCATCCAGAAACCATCTAGTCCTCATTACCTCATCCAGAAACCATCTAGTCCTCATTACCTCATCCAGAAACCTAAACCATCTAGTCCTCATTACCTCATCCAGAAACCATCTAGTCCTCATTACCTCATCCAGAAACCATCTAGTCCTCATTACCTCATCCAGAAACCAGCTAGTCTTCATTACCTCATCCAGAAACCAGCTAGTCCTCATTACCTCATCCAGAAACCAGCTAGTCCTCATTACCTCATCCAGAAACCTAAACCATCTAGTCCTCATTACCTCATCCAGAAACCTAAACCATCTAGTCTTCATTACCTCATCCAGAAACCATCTAGTCTTCATTACCTCATCCAGAAACCATCTAGTCCTCATTACCTCATCCAGAAACCAGCTAGTCCTCATTACCTCATCCAGAAACCTAAACCATCTAGTCTTCATTACCTCATCCAGAAACCATCTAGTCCTCATTACCTCATCCAGAAACCAGCTAGTCCTCATTACCTCATCCAGAAACCAGCTAGTCCTCATTACCTCATCCAGAAACCTAAACCATCTAGTCTTCATTACCTCATCCAGAAACCATCTAGTCCTCATTACCTCATCCAGAAACCATCTAGTCCTCATTACCTCATCCAGAAACCATCTAGTCCTCATTACCTCATCCAGAAACCAGCTAGTCCTCATTACCTCATCCAGAAACCATCTAGTCCTCATTACCTCATCCAGAAACCAGCTAGTCCTCATTACCTCATCCAGAAACCAGCTAGTCCTCATTACCTCATCCAGAAACCACCTAGTCCTCATTACCTCATCCAGAAACCAGCTAGTCCTCATTACCTCATCCAGAAACCTAAACCATCTAGTCTTCATTACCTCACCCAGAAACCATCTAGTCCTCATTACCTCATCCAGAAACCAGCTAGTCCTCATTACCTCATCCAGAAACCTAAACCATCTAGTCCTCATTACCTCATCCAGAAACCTAAACCATCTAGTCCTCATTACCTCATCCAGAAACCAGCTAGTCCTCATTACCTCATCCAGAAACCATCTAGTCCTCATTACCTCATCCAGAAACCATCTAGTCCTCATTACCTCATCCAGAAACCTAAACCATCTAGTCCTCATTACCTCATCCAGAAACCATCTAGTCCTCATTACCTCATCCAGAAACCATCTAGTCCTCATTACCTCATCCAGAAACCAGCTAGTCTTCATTACCTCATCCAGAAACCAGCTAGTCCTCATTACCTCATCCAGAAACCAGCTAGTCCTCATTACCTCATCCAGAAACCTAAACCATCTAGTCCTCATTACCTCATCCAGAAACCTAAACCATCTAGTCTTCATTACCTCATCCAGAAACCATCTAGTCATCATTACCTCATCCAGAAACCAGTTAGTCCTCATTACCTCATCCAGAAACCAGCTAGTCCTCATTACCTCATCCAGAAACCTAAACCATCTAGTCTTCATTACCTCATCCAGAAACCAGCTAGTCCTCATTACCTCATCCAGAAACCAGCTAGTCCTCATTACCTCATCCAGAAACCAGCTAGTCCTCATTACCTCATCCAGAAACCTAAACCATCTAGTCCTCATTACCTCATCCAGAAACCATCTAGTCCTCATTACCTCATCCAGAAACCATCTAGTCCTCATTACCTCATCCAGAAACCAGCTAGTCTTCATTACCTCATCCAGAAACCAGCTAGTCCTCATTACCTCATCCAGAAACCAGCTAGTCCTCATTACCTCATCCAGAAACCTAAACCATCTAGTCCTCATTACCTCATCCAGAAACCTAAACCATCTAGTCTTCATTACCTCATCCAGAAACCATCTAGTCTTCATTACCTCATCCAGAAACCAGTTAGTCCTCATTACCTCATCCAGAAACCAGCTAGTCCTCATTACCTCATCCAGAAACCTAAACCATCTAGTCTTCATTACCTCATCCAGAAACCATCTAGTCCTCATTACCTCATCCAGAAACCAGCTAGTCCTCATTACCTCATCCAGAAACCAGCTAGTCCTCATTACCTCATCCAGAAACCTAAACCATCTAGTCTTCATTACCTCATCCAGAAACCATCTAGTCCTCATTACCTCATCCAGAAACCATCTAGTCCTCATTACCTCATCCAGAAACCATCTAGTCCTCATTACCTCATCCAGAAACCAGCTAGTCCTCATTACCTCATCCAGAAACCATCTAGTCCTCATTACCTCATCCAGAAACCAGCTAGTCCTCATTACCTCATCCAGAAACCAGCTAGTCCTCATTACCTCATCCAGAAACCACCTAGTCCTCATTACCTCATCCAGAAACCAGCTAGTCCTCATTACCTCATCCAGAAACCTAAACCAGCTAGTCCTCATTACCTCATCCAGAAACCAGCTAGTCCTCATTACCTCATCCAGAAACCAGCTAGTCCTCATTACCTCACCCAGAAACCAGTTAGTCCTCATTACCTCACCCAGAAACCAGTTAGTCCTCATTACCTCACCCAGAAACCAGTTAGTCCTCATTACCTCATCCAGAAACCTAAACCAGCTAGTCCTCATTACCTCATCCAGAAACCTAAACCAGCTAGTCTTCATTACCTCACCCAGAAACCATCTAGTCCTCATTACCTCATCCAGAAACCATCGAGTCCTCATTACCTCATCCAGAAACCATCTAGTCCTCATTACCTCATCCAGAAACCATCTAGTCCTCATTACCTCATCCAGAAACCATCTAGTCCTCATTACCTCATCCAGAAACCATCTAGTCTTCATTACCTCATCCAGAAACCATCTAGTCCTCATTACCTCATCCAGAAACCATCTAGTCCTCATTACCTCATCCAGAAACCAGCTAGTCCTCATTACCTCATCCAGAAACCATCTAGTCCTCATTACCTCATCCAGAAACCAGCTAGTCCTCATTACCTCTTCCAGAAACCTAAACCATCTAGTCCTCATTACCTCATCCAGAAACCAGCTAGTCCTCATTACCTCATCCAGAAACCAGCTAGTCCTAATTACCTCATCCAAAAACCAGCTAGTCCTCATTACCTCATCCAGAAACCTAAACCATCTAGTCCTCATTACCTCATCCAGAAACCAGCTAGTCCTCATTACCTCATCCAGAAACCATCTAGTCCTCATTACCTCATCCAGAAACCATCTAGTCCTCATTACCTCATCCAGAAACCAGCTAGTCCTCATTACCTCATCCAGAAACCTAAACCATCTAGTCCTCATTACCTCATCCAGAAACCAGCTAGTCCTCATTACCTCATCCAGAAACCAGCTAGTCCTCATTACCTCATCCAGAAACCAGCTAGTCCTCATTACCTCATCCAGAAACCAGCTAGTCCTCATTACCTCATCCAGAAACCAGTTAGTCCTCATTACCTCATCCAGAAACCAGCTAGTCCTCATTACCTCATCCAGAAACCAGCTAGTCCTCATTACCTCATCCAGAAACCTAAACCATCTAGTCCTCATTACCTCATCCAGAAACCATCTAGTCCTCATTACCTCATCCAGAAACCATCTAGTCCTCATTACCTCATCCAGAAACCTAAACCATCTAGTCCTCATTACCTCATCCAGAAACCAGCTAGTCCTCATTACCTCACCCAGAAACCATCTAGTCCTCATTACCTCATCCAGAAACCATCTAGTCCTCATTACCTCATCCAGAAACCATCTAGTCCTCATTACCTCATCCAGAAACCTAAACCATCTAGTCCTCATTACCTCATCCAGAAACCTAAACCATCTAGTCCTCATTACCTCATCCAGAAACCAGCTAGTCCTCATTACCTCATCCAGAAACCAGCTAGTCCTCATTACCTCATCCAGAAACCAGCTAGTCCTCATTACCTCATCCAGAAACCAGCTAGTCCTCATTACCTCATCCAGAAACCAGCTAGTCCTCATTACCTCATCCAGAAACCAGCTAGTCCTCATTACCTCATCCAGAAACCAGCTAGTCCTCATTACCTCATCCAGAAACCAGCTAGTCCTCATTACCTCATCCAGAAACCTAAACCAGCTAGTCCTCATTACCTCATCCAGAAACCAGCTAGTCCTCATTACCTCATCCAGAAACCAGCTAGTCCTCATTACCTCATCCAGAAACCAGCTAGTCCTCATTACCTCATCCAGAAACCTAAACCAGCTAGTCCTCATTACCTCATCCAGAAACCTAAACCAGCTAGTCCTCATTACCTCATCCAGAAACCAGCTAGTCCTCATTACCTCATCCAGAAACCAGCTAGTCCTCATTACCTCATCCAGAAACCAGCTAGTCCTCATTACCCCATCCAGAAACCAGCTAGTCCTCATTACCTCATCCAGAAACCAGCTAGTCTTCATTACCTCACCCAGAAACCATCTAGTCCTCATTACCTCATCCAGATACCAGCTAGTCCTCATTACCTCATCCAGAAACCAGCTAGTCCTCATTACCTCATCCAGAAACCATCTAGTCCTCATTACCTCATCCAGAAACCAGCTAGTCCTCATTACCTCATCCAGAAACCTAAACCAGCTAGTCCTCATTACCTCATCCAGAAACCTAAACCAGCTAGTCCTCATTACCTCATCCAGAAACCAGCTAGTCCTCATTACCTCATCCAGAAACCAGCTAGTCCTCATTACCTCATCCAGAAACCAGCTAGTCCTCATTACCCCATCCAGAAACCAGCTAGTCCTCATTACCTCATCCAGAAACCAGCTAGTCTTCATTACCTCACCCAGAAACCATCTAGTCCTCATTACCTCATCCAGAAACCAGCTAGTCCTCATTACCTCATCCAGAAACCAGCTAGTCCTCATTACCTCACCCAGAAACCTAAACCATCTAGTCCTCATTACCTCATCCAGAAACCATCTAGTCCTCATTACCTCATCCAGAAACCAGCTAGTCCTCATTACCTCATCCAGAAACCAGCTAGTCCTCATTACCTCATCCAGAAACCAGCTAGTCCTCATTACCTCATCCAGAAACCAGCTAGTCCTCATTACCTCATCCAGAAACCAGCTAGTCCTCATTACCTCATCCAGAAACCAGCTAGTCCTCATTACCTCATCCAGAAACCAGCTAGTCCTCATTACCTCATCCAGAAACCAGCTAGTCCTCATTACCTCATCCAGAAACCAGCTAGTCCTCATTACCTCATCCAGAAACCTAAACCAGCTAGTCCTCATTACCTCATCCAGAAACCTAAACCAGCTAGTCCTCATTACCTCATCCAGAAACCAGCTAGTCCTCATTACCTCATCCAGAAACCAGCTAGTCCTCATTACCTCATCCAGAAACCAGCTAGTCCTCATTACCCCATCCAGAAACCAGCTAGTCCTCATTACCTCATCCAGAAACCAGCTAGTCTTCATTACCTCACCCAGAAACCATCTAGTCCTCATTACCTCATCCAGATACCAGCTAGTCCTCATTACCTCATCCAGAAACCAGCTAGTCCTCATTACCTCATCCAGAAACCATCTAGTCCTCATTACCTCATCCAGAAACCAGCTAGTCCTCATTACCTCATCCAGAAACCTAAACCAGCTAGTCCTCATTACCTCATCCAGAAACCTAAACCAGCTAGTCCTCATTACCTCATCCAGAAACCAGCTAGTCCACATTACCTCATCCAGAAACCAGCTAGTCCTCATTACCTCATCCAGAAACCAGCTAGTCCTCATTACCCCATCCAGAAACCAGCTAGTCCTCATTACCTCATCCAGAAACCAGCTAGTCTTCATTACCTCACCCAGAAACCATCTAGTCCTCATTACCTCATCCAGAAACCAGCTAGTCCTCATTACCTCATCCAGAAACCAGCTAGTCCTCATTACCTCACCCAGAAACCTAAACCATCTAGTCCTCATTACCTCATCCAGAAACCATCTAGTCCTCATTACCTCATCCAGAAACCAGCTAGTCCTCATTACCTCATCCAGAAACCAGCTAGTCCTCATTACCTCATCCAGAAACCAGCTAGTCCTCATTACCTCATCCAGAAACCAGCTAGTCCTCATTACCTCATCCAGAAACCTAAACCATCTAGTCCTCATTACCTCATCCAGAAACCAGCTAGTCCTCATTACCTCATCCAGAAACCATCTAGTCCTCATTACCTCATCCAGAAACCATCTAGTCCTCATTACCTCATCCAGAAACCAGCTAGTCCTCATTACCTCATCCAGAAACCAGCTAGTCCTCATTACCTCATCCAGAAACCAGCTAGTCCTCATTACCTCATCCAGAATCCAGCTAGTCCTCATTACCTCATCCAGAAACCTAAACCATCTAGTCCTCATTACCTCATCCAGAAACCAGCTAGTCTTCATTACCTCACCCAGAAACCATCTAGTCCTCATTACCTCATCCAGAAACCAGCTAGTCCTCATTACCTCATCCAGAAACCTAAACCATCTAGTCCTCATTAACTCATCCAGAAACCAGCTAGTCCTCATTAACTCATCCAGAAACCATCTAGTCCTCATTACCTCATCCAGAAACCAGCTAGTCCTCATTACCTCATCCAGAAACCAGCTAGTCCTCATTACCTCATCCAGAAACCAGCTAGTCCTCATTACCTCATCCAGAAACCAGCTAGTCCTCATTACCTCATCCAGAAACCATCTAGTCCTCATTACCTCATCCAGAAACCAGCTAGTCTTCATTACCTCATCCAGAAACCAGCTAGTCTTCATTACCTCATCCAGAAACCTAAACCATCTAGTCCTCATTACCTCATCCAGAAACCTAAACCATCTAGTCCTCATTACCTCATCCAGAAACCATCTAGTCTTCATTACCTCATCCAGAAACCTAAACCATCTAGTCCTCATTACCTCATCCAGAAACCATCTAGTCCTCATTACCTCATCCAGAAACCAGCTAGTCCTCATTACCTCATCCAGAAACCAGCTAGTCCTCATTACCTCATCCAGAAACCAGCTAGTCCTCATTACCTCATCCAGAAACCAGCTAGTCCTCATTACCTCATCCAGAAACCTAAACCATCTAGTCCTCATTACCTCATCCAGAAACCAGCTAGTCCTCATTACCTCATCCAGAAACCATCTAGTCCTCATTACCTCATCCAGAAACCAGCTAGTCCTCATTACCTCATCCAGAAACCAGCTAGTCCTCATTACCTCATCCAGAAACCAGCTAGTCCTCATTACCCCATCCAGAAA
Source organism: Salvelinus fontinalis (assembly GCF_029448725.1). Lineage (NCBI taxonomy): Eukaryota > Metazoa > Chordata > Actinopteri > Salmoniformes > Salmonidae > Salvelinus > Salvelinus fontinalis. The sequence continues at coordinate 14,425,038 of NC_074697.1, read as the reverse complement.
CCAGCTAGTCCTCATTACCTCATCCAGAAACCAGCTAGTCTTCATTACCTCACCCAGAAACCATCTAGTCCTCATTACCTCATCCAGATACCAGCTAGTCCTCATTACCTCATCCAGAAACCAGCTAGTCCTCATTACCTCATCCAGAAACCATCTAGTCCTCATTACCTCATCCAGAAACCAGCTAGTCCTCATTACCTCATCCAGAAACCTAAACCAGCTAGTCCTCATTACCTCATCCAGAAACCTAAACCAGCTAGTCCTCATTACCTCATCCAGAAACCAGCTAGTCCTCATTACCTCATCCAGAAACCAGCTAGTCCTCATTACCTCATCCAGAAACCAGCTAGTCCTCATTACCCCATCCAGAAACCAGCTAGTCCTCATTACCTCATCCAGAAACCAGCTAGTCTTCATTACCTCACCCAGAAACCATCTAGTCCTCATTACCTCATCCAGAAACCAGCTAGTCCTCATTACCTCATCCAGAAACCAGCTAGTCCTCATTACCTCACCCAGAAACCTAAACCATCTAGTCCTCATTACCTCATCCAGAAACCATCTAGTCCTCATTACCTCATCCAGAAACCAGCTAGTCCTCATTACCTCATCCAGAAACCAGCTAGTCCTCATTACCTCATCCAGAAACCAGCTAGTCCTCATTACCTCATCCAGAAACCAGCTAGTCCTCATTACCTCATCCAGAAACCAGCTAGTCCTCATTACCTCATCCAGAAACCAGCTAGTCCTCATTACCTCATCCAGAAACCAGCTAGTCCTCATTACCTCATCCAGAAACCAGCTAGTCCTCATTACCTCATCCAGAAACCAGCTAGTCCTCATTACCTCATCCAGAAACCAGCTAGTCCTCATTACCTCATCCAGAAACCTAAACCAGCTAGTCCTCATTACCTCATCCAGAAACCTAAACCAGCTAGTCCTCATTACCTCATCCAGAAACCAGCTAGTCCTCATTACCTCATCCAGAAACCAGCTAGTCCTCATTACCTCATCCAGAAACCAGCTAGTCCTCATTACCCCATCCAGAAACCAGCTAGTCCTCATTACCTCATCCAGAAACCAGCTAGTCTTCATTACCTCACCCAGAAACCATCTAGTCCTCATTACCTCATCCAGATACCAGCTAGTCCTCATTACCTCATCCAGAAACCAGCTAGTCCTCATTACCTCATCCAGAAACCATCTAGTCCTCATTACCTCATCCAGAAACCAGCTAGTCCTCATTACCTCATCCAGAAACCTAAACCAGCTAGTCCTCATTACCTCATCCAGAAACCTAAACCAGCTAGTCCTCATTACCTCATCCAGAAACCAGCTAGTCCACATTACCTCATCCAGAAACCAGCTAGTCCTCATTACCTCATCCAGAAACCAGCTAGTCCTCATTACCCCATCCAGAAACCAGCTAGTCCTCATTACCTCATCCAGAAACCAGCTAGTCTTCATTACCTCACCCAGAAACCATCTAGTCCTCATTACCTCATCCAGAAACCAGCTAGTCCTCATTACCTCATCCAGAAACCAGCTAGTCCTCATTACCTCACCCAGAAACCTAAACCATCTAGTCCTCATTACCTCATCCAGAAACCATCTAGTCCTCATTACCTCATCCAGAAACCAGCTAGTCCTCATTACCTCATCCAGAAACCAGCTAGTCCTCATTACCTCATCCAGAAACCAGCTAGTCCTCATTACCTCATCCAGAAACCTAAACCATCTAGTCCTCATTACCTCATCCAGAAACCAGCTAGTCCTCATTACCTCATCCAGAAACCATCTAGTCCTCATTACCTCATCCAGAAACCATCTAGTCCTCATTACCTCATCCAGAAACCAGCTAGTCCTCATTACCTCATCCAGAAACCAGCTAGTCCTCATTACCTCATCCAGAAACCAGCTAGTCCTCATTACCTCATCCAGAATCCAGCTAGTCCTCATTACCTCATCCAGAAACCTAAACCATCTAGTCCTCATTACCTCATCCAGAAACCAGCTAGTCTTCATTACCTCACCCAGAAACCATCTAGTCCTCATTACCTCATCCAGAAACCAGCTAGTCCTCATTACCTCATCCAGAAACCTAAA